>NW_015112760.1:219697-258230 GCF_001443285.1 Poecilia latipinna | reverse complement strand
TTAACTGAATTGGTAAGCTAATCCTAAATTAGTGTGGTTTTTTTTTGTTAATAATTTTTTTTTTTTTTTTTTTTTTTTTTTTTTAGCAAAAACTTAAACACTATGTACAGTGACAAAAACAAATTCAATAACAAAGTATTTGAAGTAGTTTAAATTTTTTCAAAAAAAAAAAAAAAAAAAAGGTTGTCTTGGTGTTGGACTGAAGCTACGTTCATGGACTGAATTTGTTCTGTTCGACCGGCAGAATGAGAAGTTGAGAGGCTTCGCTCGAGGCCTGGAGCCAGAAAGGATCATCGGCGCCACAGACTCTACAGGAGAACTCATGTTCCTTATGAAATGGTTTGTCAAAGCAAACTGCGACATTTTAGAAGAAAACTGACACTGCTGTGAGAAAGTATTTACACCCCTGACAGATTTCTTTTGGTTTTGCTCTTTTTTTTTTTGTATCAAATTCGAATGTTGACCAAAGATAACTTGAGCAAATACAAGAAAAACTGTTTGCAAAGGATTTAAATTATTAAAGGCAAAGGTGACCAACCTGACCCTTTGTAAAAAAAACAAAAAAAAAAATCAAAAACCATCAGAAATCTCTTGAGTGGGGAAAATGCTTTTAATCACACTGTAAAACCTGTTTGTCTTCGTGACATCAGTTAACTCAGTCTGCGGGTTTTACAGGAAACACTCCGACGAAGCCGACCTGGTGCCGGCAAAAGAGGCCAACGTGAAGTGTCCTCAGGTGGTGATCTCCTTCTACGAAGAGAGGCTCACCTGGCACTCGTATCCCTCGGAGGACGAGAAGAAAGACGACAAGAACTAAGGCGGACGAGGTAGCAGGGCTGGGGAAGAAGAACCTTTTGAACTCCAGTGTGATTTTGAGAGAGAGAGAGAAAGAGAGAAAAAGACCAGCAAGACCTTGTGGACTCATTTGTCGTTTTTGGTGTAGTTTCACTCATCTGATTCTCCTTTTTATGTGGATGTAATCTAAATATATACGCTTCAGATTTGCCTGAAAAGCCAGAGCAAAGGAAACAAAGCAACGCAGCAGTTAATTTTCAGCAAACATTCCAGTCGTTCTTGCTTTGGATATCCGGTCTGTGCATCATGCTTTCTTTTCCCCCCCGTTGTGTGCTTACGGAGCGCTACGTTTAGTGCCGAGGTGGACGTTTTCATTGTAATTGATCACCAGTATTTTTGAAAGATACCGTTCAAAACCGACAGCAGTTGATGTTGGGTTGTTTTTCTTTTCCCAGTTTCCAAGACAACCACTGTGGGTGTGATTACTGGTTTGTTTTTCCACTATGTAAACAAATGCAAATTTGCCTGAATTCATTTTTAAAAAAAATCTTTTTAGGTGCTTATCGGTTACAATATACTGAGTTTAAAAATTGAGTACAATCTGTTTTATTTTTTAAAAAGTTTTGGGATGAAAAAGAGCCAAGCCAGACAGGTTTTCCTCATTTTGGATTTCAATCTGACTGAAAAAAAAAAAAAAAAAAAAGAATAATATAGTAACGTGATTAGTGATGTGACCTTATTTGGTGTTCTACTTGTTTACAATCTGAGTTTCTTTTTTTATTTTTTAATGATTTTTGGGGGTCATTTAAAGGTGTGTATTGACTGCAGGAACCTGGGTAGTTGTCTGGGGTACCCTCATTGTTTTCTTTGTAACAACTGGGGTCCATATAAATATACACAAGTAAAAACGTACCACATAAAACACACATGGTAGTGAATAAATACAGCTACGTACTGACCTGAGCCATCCCGGTGTGGCTAAGTGATGGGAAGATACTTAGCATTTCTTTTTTTTTTTTTGTTGAATATTTCCAGCATCCAGCCACCTCCCAGTTTAAATCTCTTAAGAGCTCATGTTTACATGAAATTATTCAACAGTGGTGAGTGGAATATTTGTGATTCAAACCCAGTCGCTCATGTCGAATGTCAGTTTTACACTGCTTGCATTCAAAACTAAGTTTAGTTCTCTTTCAGCGTGTAACCACTCAAAGAGAGCCAACCAAATTCTGTGAAATTAATTGGTTTTAGGGTTATTGCTATGAACTTTTTTTTTTTTTTCTGACACGAGTTGTTTTTAAACGATAAAAGCAATGAAAGGGCCTCAGATTAGAGCTGTATTTCTCTCATTTCAGTGTCAATACTCTGTTGCCACCATTTGAAATCCGTTTGTAGCAAGTGGGAGTTGGAACAAATCAGACAACGCGGGATTATTATTCGATGCAGTGCATCTTCCAGTTTTATTATTTTATGAAAACTGGTGCAAGCAGAGCAGTGACCCCCTCTGCGTTAGCAATGTGATTTACACCTCGTAAAACTTTCCAGAAAATATTTCGGGGGGGCTGTTCTGGGTTGCGTAGTCGAAACACACCTTTAGCTGCTTTGCTCCATATTGTTTGGTGTAAGCTTACAAATCATTCTGTGAATAATTTGTTCATTGTAATCTTTCTAGTGTCTTTCTTTGTTTTACTCGTCACTTTTTGGAAAATAAAACCAATTTTTGTTACAAGACTGTTTCCAATCACTTTAACGTTTGCGGGGTGAGATCCATATCCTGAAGTGCCAGAGTGAGTTAAGTCATAAGCAGAATATATTGTTTAAGTAGAAGTGAATAAAAATGCAGTTAGTATGAAATTATTGCCAATTATTTAAACGTATCAGATGCTTAAAGGAAAATCAATAAAAAATAATGAACATAGATTCTGAATAGATTTAATAGGTATATGAACTTAATTTTCACATTTAAACGTGAAATTCATTAAAATGTATAGGTAGCATGATAAAACCACAGATTGTGTTTAACTGAAATAGCACTTCTAATGTATATCTCAGTATTTGTAAGGGTCCCTGTTGAAATTATATACACATTTTAATTTCATTTAAAAAATATGTTTAATGCCCTTTACTAAATGTCTTCTTTACTGGTAATAACTGCAATTTTAAGTTGTTACAACAGTATATAAATTTTTAATGACTTATTTCAGTCATTGTGTGCAAAGTCACACCATGTGAAGAATAAATTGTTTAAACTGTTGTGGAACCTCCACAGAATAACGTCGACACCTGCCGATGTGTAAAAGCATCTTTCAGTCAAGCATGATTAGAACATGAGTCACAGGTGAAAATAAAAACACTTTATTAATCAATAAAAACAATTCTTGATTGCCAGCAAACATCCGAAAACTGGGAACTACAATCCAGACTCAAAGCAGAGAGTGCGACCGTTATGGAGACATTAGACAAACTACAGAAAAAAAAAAACGGGAAAATATTTACAGAACAAGACAGACAAAAAAAAAAAAAAAATAGAGAGAAAAAAAGTGCACTAAGTAGTAGCAGTACTTAATAGTTGGTGTTTCACTGGGTTACATTAGAGTGAATGTTAACCAGAGATTCATGCCTTAATATCACATTTAATGACAGACATTTCTCCTTTTGAACATATTTTTTTTAATTCGGACATCATCTCAGTGTTGCGAGTTCTGCTTAGCCTTTTGTAAATATTTTTTCCCCAACTGCTAGCCGCAGCGATAGGCCCACTTTTTTTTTTTTCTATTTTCACACAACACGCGCACCGACAGACTTCATTCAAACAGACGAGTAATAGCACTTCTACTTTGAGAACATACCCTCCCTCCATGTTCTCAAAATCCTTTTAAAGTGAAGATCAGGAGTTTTAAATGAAGGCATTCAAATTTCTAAGTGGCCTCAATACACACCGTCACATGTATCTTTTTACCTCACATCTCTTCTTAAAAAAAAAACAAAAAAAAAAAAAAAAACTCAAAACGCAGGATCTGTAGGACTAAAGTCAACTACCCGGCTTCACAGCAGTTAAATATTTGCTTCAAGTTCATTTCGGATGTGGAAAATCTGCAAATAAGTTAAAAATAAACGGGGCACAGCAAAACGATGTCAACCGAACCTGCTTTGTTTTAATGCTCAAAATGGGGCATCGAGGTGGGGAGAAAAAAATAAAAAAAATAACGATGACCGTCAAAATGTTTGTCAAGTCAAAATGTTCAAATTACCAATGAACTTCAGTGATTTATTTCAACTGTTTACTTCTGTGACTTTAGATGACTGCACCTTACAGCTAATGAAAACCTTCATGTTCAGTTTCTTCAAATTATTTGACTCAATTTGACCACTTCTCCTGACCCTAATGAAAACACTTGTGACATGGCTTCTGGTTCAGTCCTAGATATGTATATGTATGCGTGTGTGTGTGTGTGCGCGTGCGTGCGTGTGTGGTGGCTCTCCCACCGTTGACTACAACCTCGTGCTGCGTTAACTCTGTATGTTGCGCACCGTTTTCAATTTCAGTTTTTCCTTCCACTAAACTTTCTATCAATTATGCTTGAATACTTCACTGCTCCTTATTTAGATCATCAGCACAATCTAACCAATGGCCGTTGCCTATAACCAGATCCTGACATAAGACTTATGAATTGCAAAATGTAATTGTTCTTATAAAATATTCAAATTATTTAAGGTTCGGAATTTTTGTTTTCATTTGTTGTAAATCATAATCATCAAAACTAACAGTTAAAAGAAATAAATGGTTGAAATATCCCACTATGTATGTAGCAAATCTGTATAATTTATGATTGAAATTTAATTACTGAAGAAAATGTCCTTTTAAATTCCATTTTAATTGATGGAGCTGCGCCTATAAATGTAATCTGTCAGCCGAAGTCGGATGAAATGGTACAGTACAGCTTGATGTGAAAGGTTTTATCAACACAGACGGTAGGAGAGGGGAAAAAAAAAAGAGGCTAGACCTATAACCCTGCTTATTCTACACATTATAAACAGTTAATAAGAGCCTTCCTAAATGCAGCCCCTGTATTTAAACCTGCAGCGAGGGAAGAGCGACAGAAACGGCAAAATGCATACCAAAGCCAAGCCTTTTAAAAGACAAATTACAGTGCTATGTATAATTCATAAGGAACTTGATACATTTTGCAACGCGGTGCGCCTCGTCCCAGAAATATCTCTCGGCTCCTCCTGCAGGACCTCGTGGGGCCAGCTCTCCAACTCTCCGCCTCGGACTTCTCGTCCAAATCATCCGACTCCCGCACGTCAAACCCCGGCGTTTTTAAGGGCCTTCTACGTTTAGGTGCCACCCAGAAATCGACTCAAAAAAACTAGACCTTGCGGTACAAACCTACAGAGTAAGAGTGCAGCGTTTGAGCATTTTGGACTTGTACGGATTCAGGTGATCAGGTGCGCCCCTACAACCTTTGGTTAGTATAGGTGTTAATGGCATTCTAAGACAATGTACTTCCTTTAGCCTTTGGTTTCTCGTCTCACAACTTCAGGTGCTGATCTTTGCCTTAAGATCTACAACTTAAAAGCAATTCCTAAAAGTCTCCAGGGTGGGAGGTGAGCTGATAGTCCTTTGAACCCTTTAGATCCACAGGTATTCCCAACCATGCATGTTAGCTTAGCTCTCCCGACGTCGGTCCATTCTTCCACCCGACACGCCTCCATCCCTAGTGGTTTGGTGCAAAAGGAACGAGAGCAGCTATTTATTCTTCTAGTAGCTCAGCTTTTGTCCTTCAAATCCCTCCCCTTTTTCTGGTCTAAATAATGAAACGCCGCCGGTCCTCGAGCCAAGAGCTATTCCGCTTCAGAGTTGTTTCTAGGAAAAAACGCAGGAAGAGAATGAAAGAGGAGAAACTAACCCAGGGAGGAAGAGGAGTAAATGCCGTTTCTCTTCAACAGAATCTTCTTAAAGGAAAAAAAAGGCATCTCTCTTGCATCTTGCACAAATCGGACTGATTTAGCAAAGTGATAGAATAACCAGCAGTCTCTCTGCGCTCACTTCTTTTTGTCTTTCTGTTTTTTCTCGGGTTTTCTGCTCGGCTGCTGCGCGGCGGGCGCCCCGCCGCGGGGTGCGATCAGCACGCTGCCGTCGGCGCCGTACTGCAGGCAGTACTCGCTGGGGGGAAAGGGCCGGCCCTCCTCGTCCCGCAGCTGACTGAAAACCTCCTGGCACAGGCTCTGCATCTTCTGCTTCAGCTGCCGGATGGAGCGGATGAACTCCATCTTCTCCTTCAGCAGGCGGGCCTTGTCGCGCCGCAGGTCCTGCACGCCCTGCTCCAGGTTGATGATGGTCTCCAGCTTGCGCTTGCGGCAGTTCTGGGCGGCCATCTTGTTCTTGCCGCGCCGGCGGATGTCACGGATGAGGGCGAGCTGGGCCTCGCTCAGGTGGTGCTTGGCCAGCAGCTCGTTGAACTCCTCCACGGGGAGGTTGACGATCTTGTCGTTGGAGAAGGGGATCTTCATGGCGCGGGCGCGGCGCTCGTCGCGGCTCGAGTGCTTGTCGAGCAGGTCCTGGGAGGGCTGCAGCTTCTTGTCGCGGCTCGCCTTCTTCCCGGCCGACAGGAGGAGGTCCGGGCGCTCAGGGAAGCTGGAGGAAAGCGGCACGTTGTAGGTGTGGTTGTGGCTGATGCCGTCCAGCTGAGGGAGGCCGTTGAACTGGGAGAGGTCCTGGAAGCTCATGCGGCAGAGCTTGCTGTACTCGGGCTGGTAGCCGCCCACCGCGCCCTCCTCCGTCTCCACGGCGGCCGCCTCGGAGTCGGTGCTGTACCCCACGGCGCCCTCCTCGGAGAAGTTGGCGGAGGTGGAGGACGAAGAGGCTGCCGAGGAGCAGGAGGTCTCAGAGCTGCTCGGCGAGGCCGGACTGCGGCTGGAGTCCAGCGAGAGGCCGGAGTCCGAGTCGAGCTCTTCCTCCAGCTGGGACGCCTGAGCCTGGCTGAAGCCCTCCTCCATGGCCAGGTCCAGCAGGCTGATTTCGTCCAGCATGGACTCCTCCAGGAGGGTGGTGAAGGGGTCCGGCAGGCTCGGCGCGGAAGTGACGTTGCTGCTGGAGCTGTTGATGGGCGGCAGGAAGACCCCCGTCAGGTTGGTCGCTCCGAACGTAGAGTTGATGTTGGTGGAGTTGCCAGAGGAGAGCCTGAGCATGCCGGTCCGAGGCGCCACGCCGACCGAGTCCAGCTGGGGGCTGAAGATCTGCGGGAAGTCCTGGCTGCAGCTGGGCAGGGAGGCCTGGTGGAGGCTGACGTCCTGGTTGATGGGCGTGGCACGCTCAGAGAGCCCGAAGGTCCCGGCAGCGGTCGGCTCCGCCGTGCCGCTGCTGGCGTTCCCGCTGTTGGAGGCGCTGTTGTTCACGTCCATCGCCTTCGGACAGAAACAACAGAAAAGTGATTTTCTGATTTTCTCAGCTAAATAATGAATTTTTAACAAATGACTGAAATGTACAAAATCTTCAGATTTTTGTGAAAAAGTGATCAATTATAAGACACTTTTTTTTTTGTTTTTTTTTGCGTCGATTGTTTTTGTTTTTTAGTCTAAGCTCGACGACAACAACAGAAAGTCGCTCTTGCCGACTTTCTTTCGAGCGGAGTTACATCGGGTTGTAATGTATACAACCCGATGTATAGGCAAAATGTGTAGTGTATTTTTTTTATTTTTTATTTCTAGTAATAAAAAGCTAGACTCGTCTCCAATCAACCTGTCATTACAGCGTTGATTTTTTTTTTTTTTAATTTAAAATCAAAGACACTAAATCTCATTAATCCTAAAAACAGCCAAACGCAGCCTACTTGCAGCTCCATGATGGCCATGATGTCCTGCCACTGCTGCTCCAGGTCCAACTGCGGCTCTGCTGGGGGCATCTGTGGAGCCAGAGCGAGGCCCTGGGAGGTGGAGGGAACTTCCTCATTGGAAATGGACGCTTCCTGGTTACCGACCGGGACAGGAAACTAATCAAAGCATGCATAGACGGTAATAGAGAAAAATACGTTTGACGTTACAAGGGAGCGTTTCACAGAACTTAAATTCAGCTGCAGACGTTGCGTCGTTACCTCGGCTTCTTCTCCGAAAGGGAACGTGGCCTCCAACAGCCTCAAGCACTCCTGCAGTGACAGTGAAGTCTGTGAGCCAAGAACTGGCGGCTAACAACAATAAAACACAGACAGGTGTGCTACATTAGTGCTTCTGCACTTTTACGTAAAAAAAAAAAAAAAAAAGCGTCTCTCTCATAACTGCCCCTTTTGGAAAGAAAAGAAGCAAATTACAAATTATTCAAAATGAACCCTGTTATCCATTTTGTTGTAAAAAATTTTTTTTTTATCCTCTGATCTTTGGTATTTTTACTCCAGTTCATCATGCTGTGGGAATCTCACACTAAGCCCAGCCTAATTTTAGCAACATTCATGCCAAACAGTTGTTGGAGGGGGCGTGTCACTTTTAAAACGCTTGACCCCGCAAACAACATCAACTTTGGTCCAAATGCAGATTGGTTTTTCACAACCAGAGAGCAAGTGTAGAATCACGTTAGGTAGTTGTAACGTGACAAAATATGACTGGGAGTATCAAACCTTCTGCAATATCTGGTACGGAACTCCACCAAATATTCAGAAACGAACGCCAGTTGTCAGAAACTAAAGATTTAGAAAAAAAAGAAAAAGAAAAGAAAAACAATAAATATTGCAAGAACTTCTTTAAAGACGGTTCCACATTTACTAAAAACTCACACTCAACCGACAAATAAATATCCTATCCATCAATGCTTGACTCGTTTTTTTTTTTGTCGTGTCTTAACGTACCTGCTCAGGAATGCTCTCTCCGGTCTCTCCGTCCACCGGCTGGGACCCCTGTAAGTTTATCCCATTTCTCCAGCTCTCTTGTTCATCGTTGGCATCTTTGCTGTCCTGTGGGCTGGGCTTCTCCTCCTCCGTGTCCTTCTGACGGTTGCTGTAGCTGAACACTTCCCTTCCTGCTCCAAGGTCGATGTCCTGTCGCCATAGGATGTCAATCAAGTCAATGTCCTAAAACAGAAACAAAGAAAACTCTTAAAAACTGTTCTGCGCACCAGTGAAACTATGATCAGAAGATTTGAACAGTTTTTGGTTGTGTCACTGTTTTCGTTATTAGATCAAGCTGTAAATGACCTACTTTTCCATATTTTATTTTATTTATTTTTTTTTTTCAAATAAAATGTGTTTTTCAGTGCTGACGAGTTCTTCAAAGGGCAGGTCACGTAACACGAATCAGATGGTTCAACCATGATATAAACATTTTAGCACGGTGGTTATTCTTGTGATCCAGCAAAAGAATAAACAGAAATCTTCAGCTATGTGTAACATGAATGTTTTACTGTATCGCTGTGTTTGAATGGGGAACAAAAACAATGAAGCACAGTGAGACAAGTAAATAAAAAAAAGCTGGAAATTTAAAGATCTAGAGCTAAATTAACTGGACTGAATGCTAAAGTTGCCCCGTAAGGATGGAAACGTCACCAACAGCTGAATGCGACTCCACTGGTTTGACTTGAAATAGATTAAAAAAAAAAATAAATAAATAATAAGAAAAAAAAAAACAGCCAGGAAATGTGGAAGGTAGAGAAAAAACTGATGTTAAATATCAGTTTATATTTTTAGGTTGTTTTTGTAAATCACAAAAGATGCAACATTTTATAAACCAAAACTGACAAAAATAAACAATCATGCTACTTTATAAGTTTTTAAAATCCATATCATCCTGTACTTACAGGCACAACTCAAAAGCTAATATATAAAAATGGTTGTTTTAGGTCATCAATCAATATCAATACCAAATGATCTGTTTCAACATGTCTTATTTGTCTCAAATTTTATGGTTGTCTCTCGCAGTGAATGAAAACCCAAAATTGTGTTTCTCAAAAAATGTGTTTATTACATCACCAAAATCACGGGGAAGAGCATTGAACTGAATACGGTCCAGCCGACTGTCATTGACACGATTCACAAAGAAGAGTTGGCTACAAGTACATAAATGGAAAATGTAGTGGAAGGAGGACATGCAGTGAGTGGGAAATGACAGACAAAAATCCAGACAATTTGGAAATCAAAGGGAGAAGGGAGAGCCACAGAATGCTGACTGACGTCCAGTGGGATATTTCTGCAGCCGGTCAGGATCTGGGGTGTCCTCTGCTGTGTTGGTCCACTGCGTTACTACATCTCATTAGGCCTACATTTTCATTTCCACACCGTTAAATTTTATTGCGCTTACATAAAATTTTCATGCTCTTGGAAACTGAATTTTGGGTTTTTGTTGACTTTTGACCATAATTGTTACTGTGTCAATTGAATGCAACAATTTAACTTGAATGCCTCACAAGACAGCACAAATATCTCTAAATTAAAAAAAGAAACAAACAAAAATATCCTCTTGAGTCTAACCATAAAACCCGTAACCATGGCGTCGTACCTCTTTGGTGAGGTCGTCATTTCCGCCTCTGCTGCCCTGCTCCTGGTTTCCGTCTGGGGCCACGGCTCCCAGGCTGCTGTCCGCTGCGTTCAGGTCGTACGTGGATTCAGGTGCTCCGCCGCCTCCCCTCATGGCCGGGGTAGCGTCGATGTTGTTAATGTCCTCTAGGCCGGCCCCATTGTCCAGGGTTATGCCGGGGCTGGACTGACCGCCTGCGGACACCACCGTCTCAGAGTCACGATGCACTAGCCAGGTGTTGAGCTCGGTACTGGGCACGGACAGGCGATCCAGCTGGCGCACCTCGTTCAGCAGCCGCCGGGTCGTGAAGAACTGGTCCAGGTCCACACTCTTTGGATGGATCCCATAGCCGTCCAGCGTGTTGCGCAGGTTGTGGAACTGGGTCTGTGTGTAGGCTGAGCTGGGCCCCAGGATGATCTCTCTTAACGGGGGCAACTGATTGCTTAGATACGTGTCGACGTCCACCCGCACCCCAATGAGACTCAGAAGGATGGTGAACTGAATCAGGCCCTCTGTGAAGTACTTTTTCAGGTAAAGCATTTCTTTACAAAGGAACAAAAAAATGAAAGTAAAAAAGTAAAACAAAAACGGGGGCGACCACTTGTAATCAATAACTCTCTGCTAAAACTAAGGGATGAAAACTGATACAAGAACATAGAAGTGGTTAAGGAAGGCAAAAGCGTCTTTGAGAGTTAATTTAAAAAGGGCTCAGGTTCCAAGATAAGGTTTCCACTTCTCAGAAGAGTTTCTTCAAAGAGTTATCATCTCCCCATTCCTGCCAAATAGAAGAAATTACATTTTATAGAATTTCTGCAAAATTACCCATGTAACTTAAATTTGCATAAATTTAAATAAACAACAACAAAAGAAAAAAAAACAAAGGTTAACTTAGAAAAATTATATACAACTTTAGTGAACATAAGGTTTTCATTTCATCACCCATTCAAATTACAAAAAGGTCGTCTATGAGGCCGAAACTCGACGGTTTCAGAGGGAAGGTTGAAGGTCTGAGAGGTTTGGTTTAGTCAAAGCATAAAATTCTTCAGTCAGAACTACCCCAAAATGAATAAATCAAAGCCACTCAAGCAATTCTCCTTTAATAAGGTGGAGCAATAAATGAACAAACAATTCTAAGACAAAAAATAAATATGAATTATAATCTAACATGTACAACATAGGACTTTTTAAAGGCAGGGTGTCACTTATCAACATGTCTGCAGCTGCTGTTTGTGCTTCAGTCACCCAGCTGGTGATCACTGAACAGGCTTAAAAAACAACTTTGTATTTGCTATTTGAATTTTCAAGAATTTTGGATAATAACCTGAAGGAGTCATATCGAGAATACCATTTCATTACGTTTTATTCCTTTAAGCAACATTTTCAGGGCACAGTGTTCTTTCTGCATGAAAGAAAACTGATTTCCAATGTTTAAATTTTGTCTTCATTAGTGAAATTAAAATGTAAATATATCACACCGTCCTTACTTTCTTGGTGGCAAATACTGGATTCACTTAAAAAAAGTGATTGGTCCTTCATATAAAAGTGTTTTTGCTGATTGTTTCCTTTTGCTAATCAGTGACATTAGTTGAGTTACAGACACTAAAGTCATGTAATGTGGCTGATGGTTTGCTCAAACTAAAACTAAAAGCCTTGTAGTTTTGTCACAGCGTAAAACAATTATAGCATTCCAGACCTACTGCAATCAAGTTAAAGGCGAAAAAATGCAAGGACAACAATATGGAAGGAGTAAAGGGTGAATTAACACACAAATTTGACAGATGAATTTAATGCCACTCTTATTATAGAAAATCTAGACTAAGAATTTTAAGGAGGAATATTTATGCCAAAAATCAACTGATTTGCTGTAGAAAAAAGTAATTTCAAAAATAACTAACATGTCAATATTTAGGCATCGTGGTACTCTGTAAAAATACACTCAAATTTTTCTATTGTGAAAACGCCAATATTAAGAAATTAAAGCATTTCTCAATACCATAAAACAAACCATTGTAGGAGCAAAAAAATGAACAGCAATTTAAGACATAACTAAGTAATTTAAGAGGTGTGCTGAAAAAATCTAGACATATTAAATACTTTTTAAGGCCTAAATTGTAGATCTATACGTTGTAAGAGTTGTTAACGTTTTAATTCCTTGTTGCATCAGTCCACACACTCCAATCACTCAGCTTTCAAACACTTAAGACATCTTACCTACCCACACTTGCATTAAACACATTATAGGAGAAGAAAGAAAGAGCAGGACTTGCTAACCACTTCATCCTAATAGAACAGGAGGACTGATGTCGGATCGCACCACGCTGTTGATCTTCATTTTAAGACATTCGGCAGAGAAGATAAGATGAACACAGAGATTCAGGCTTCACCCCACCCTTGACAGGACAACTACTTCTTCTGGCTGCTGCTGAAGGTGAACGAGGGAGTCCAGATAGCTAGCTCGACTGGCTCTGACACCCACCAACGGCGACGCTGGGTGGCCGGCGGGGTCCCTCCCTCCTCCTCCAGCACAGCTGCGCCTATCTTTGTCCTTCCAGCTGGTGGCTACCCACTAATTCACGACCAGCCACCGCTAACACACGTCTATAACCTCCTTCTGACGCTACATAAAGTAACTGTTTTAAAACCTTTCGCTGCTTTACTTCAATTTCTCTTTCGACAGAAAGCGGCAGGTGCCTCTGCTAATATTTACTTTCTCCCTAGCTAGTGTCAAACAATCTCCCTAGCAACAAGTGGGGAAAATATGAGTGACATGACAGTTCAGCCATTCAACGACCTCAACTACTATGATGTAACATGACTCCAGCGAGTCCAGACCAATAAGAATACGTTGTAGGCGGGGTTTAGTGAATGACGCGACAGTGATACGGGAAGTCAAAAATTACACAGCGTTAGCCTTATGAGCTAGTTTACAGCAAACTAATTTAAGTAATTTTAAAATGAATTGATATTGAAAACAAATTACACCCGGCTTCTGATACACAAATACTATTATAATTATGTGTCGCTTCGTTATGTTGTGTCGTTAAACAATGAAGCCCATGAATCGGTCAACGTGATAATTCGTTAAAACCGTTAAATTGTATACTTACGCATGAAGATTTTGTAACCGTGTCTTCATGCCCACATGTCGACTAACACACCAGATCAGTGATTTAATCCGCTAGTCACTACAAGTTCCACTGAGTTACTATCCTTACTGAATGGCCCACCATGACTTGCAAAATCACTTGCTACCGCTGCTAGCCTAGCCCAAAACACGCGTACACACGGAGCATGCGTAGAACATTCTAGTGGTAAGCTTTCATCAGCTGACGGAAAATCCCCTCCGCCCCCAGTGTTATCAAAGTCTGGTTTAGTTTATATAAGAACTATTAAACAACTAAGTATAACCTCGTTTGTGTAACTATGATATCATAATATAGTATTTAAAAATATTAAACCAGGAAAAAATAAAAAATGTTCAAGGATTTTTTTAAGCGTCCACTCGTGGTCAACATGCATTTGTATTAAGAAAAAAAAAAACCTTTTACAAAGCAATAATGTACCGAGTGAAAGTGAAAGCTACAAAACAATTTAAATTGGCACCACAGAAATCAATCTCAATAATCATAACATTTTCAGTAAACGTTCAAATTTGC
Organism: Poecilia latipinna; assembly: GCF_001443285.1. Lineage (NCBI taxonomy): Eukaryota > Metazoa > Chordata > Actinopteri > Cyprinodontiformes > Poeciliidae > Poecilia > Poecilia latipinna. Next base: position 244,284 of record NW_015112760.1, on the reverse strand, counting down.
TGTGGATGTTTGCTGTATCACTCATAAGTAGTTGATACAGTAAACATAGTTAATATGCATCAACTAGTTCATATTTCCAATGTTTATTCCAATTAATTTAGAGGAATATGGCTTACTGTTGATGTAAAACCTCAAATCCATTCATTGTTTGCACTTGCAGGGTCAGGGTATTCCCGCAGTCCTTTGGGTGATAACTAGATTGTCCTGGATAGAGCTCCAGGCTATTCAAATGCTTAAGGGAATATCAGAGACCAAGTAACCTAACAGGCACATGACAGTACCATGGCAGGAAGCTGGAGGCCCTGAAGGGAACTCATGAATGCATGGAGAGAACATGCAAAAATGCAAAAAGATCCAAAGCCAGAATATTAGCCCGACTGTCTTCATCATGGGAACATGAGTGTGTATAGGGTAGGCCATTAGTGAAATTAGTGAAAGAAAACAAACTTTTGTAAGATATTTATTTACTAAGATGTGCCCATTCATCCCTGCTTTAACTGAGATTACCGTAGCTGTTGTCTGTAACACCACATGATATCACACTGCATCTATGTTGCTCTACTGCTTCCACTGAAAGTCCTGGTTACAATAACAGCAAAAAAACAACAACAAAAAAACTATAGTCATGTGTTTATTTATTTAAGCAATGCTTTAATTGTTTTGACAATTTACAAAATACAAAACCACAGAAGTTTAAGTTAAATATTGTTTATTCCTCTTAGCAGATCAGAACATAATACATCTGCAGGGTTCACTAAATATTCACCCCCATAAGGTTGACTGGTCTGTTGTTGTATCTCTTTGAAATGTCGGCTTCAATCTGCAGAAACAAAACAACCAACAGATTACAGAGAAGCTTGAAGGCGTCTTCATTTTACTGCAGTTTACCGTTTATCTCGTTCGTTTACTTGAACGAGGATCTGTGACTTTCTGTGGCCTCCCCCCTGGGAAAGCACCAACACCCTGTGAGCATAAATAAAAGGGGAAAGTAATCTCATACCAGTTTCTGGAGTTCCCGGGTGCGTCCTGCCAGCAGGTCAACACAAGGCTCCAGTCTGGACTGCTCCTGAAGCGCTTCCTCTCTCCGCTCAACCATGGTGGCAGCTTTCAGCACCAGGATGTCTGCCTGCTTCAGCTTCTGCCTCAGCATTTCTGACACACGTTCAACATACCTGAACGCGTTTAACAAAAAGCACAAGGAAATAAAGGTTATGAACCAGAGATACAGCGTGAGCTTTCGTTTCAGTTACAGTTTTCACAACTGTCACAATTTGCAGCTGTTGACATTACTTTTAGCTGACTTCATTTTAGTTTAGCCATACCAGCAGCCCAAGTGAAATCATGTTAAAAGAAGACTGTAAGACAGCTTCAATCAGCCAGAGCTCAAATGTAGGCAAACCTCACTTGGTTGGCTCTATTCAGTTATCTGGAACCCCCCCCCAAAAAACCAAAAAAAACCCAAAACCCTATTTGATGTTGATCATCGTACCTCGGTGAGGCCTGGATCATGAACAGGTGCTGCATGCGGAGCGAGGTGAGCCGGCCCAGAAGCTCTTGCACCTGGGACAGCAGTTCTCGGACGTGTTCTCGGGTTTGTCTCTGGATGATAGAAGGAGCCAGCTGAAACTGACTCATGGCCACCATGTCGCCCTCCTCCGCCATCTCGGTGACCCGCTGGGTGAGGAACGCCTCGAGCTGCAGCAGCACACAAAACCAGAGCGAAACATAGTAAAATACTAAAATAAAAAGAATCATCAGGGAGAAAACGCTGATGATTCACCTTGAGATTAGACTAGGGCACTGCAAACATATCCTTACGCCTTGAACTTTTTCTAAATACTTTTCACATTTGAACCAAAATACGACATAAGACATTAGGATCTTACGTCGTCGACCCACTTAGAACAAGTGCTATGCACCATTGTGGAATAAAGACAATCAGTTGAAAGAAGAGCATAATTTTGAAATCAATTAAAATGATTGTTTTAACTTTTTTATATTTGACAAATAAAAATTTGGAAAGTGTGAAAATCTAAACTCAGCCAAAGTCGACCATTAAAATACCTTCCTAGAAGCTGAAGAATCACTGATTAAAAACACATTTAAAGACGACACTGAAGACCGGCTGTTTGGATTTAAAACATGAAAAACTGACATTTTCAGCGAGCTCATTAGTTTGATTTAGCTGTGGACGACAGAATACTGTTTTACCTCCATGAGCTCATCAATGAACTGGCTGCGTGACTGGGAGTTTTCCAGTATGCTCAGAGCATCGTCACCCCGCGCCACGCCCTCGGGACCTGAAGGAAAACACATTTTGTTTTCTGGTTCCTGCAACTTATTTCCTGCGTTTCATCGAGGTCGTCATTTAAGAACAAACTTACAGTCCGTGCCTGTATCGACAATTTCTATTTCAAGTGCGGCTGGTTCTCTGTCACCCCAGTCGATGCCGCCTGCACCGCTTTTCTGATGAAGCAGACCAGAACAGTCACTGACGTGTTCATGTGTAGCGAAAAGCTTAATCTGTCTTCATTAACAGCCAAACAACTGGGATCTCTTTCATTTCTAAAGAAAGATAATGAAATGTTCTTTTTTCTACAAAGCTTAGCAGCACGACTGACAATAGTTCTGGTACTCATAAAAATAACAAACTCCTTCACATGGTACTGATTCTTCCCATCAGTAACAAAAAATCTGTCACAGTGAGATCAAGCTGCGGCAATAAAGAATGAATTAGTGTTTTTCATGTATTTTTACAAAGTGTGGACAGTTCTGTTATTGTACACATGATGACTCAGCGCAGCCTGCAGAGTAATCATGTGCTAAACCTAAAAATCACTCAGCTTATGCTTGTTTGTCTAACCTCAGATGTCGGCTCCAGAGAGATTCCCCAATCGATTCCTTCCTCCACTGTGACGCCAGCGGTCACGCCCAGATCATCTGATGGTTTACTACCAAAATCTCCCCAATCAATCTGAAGCAGTTATTAATGTAATAGGTTAATGACGGGACGTTACAATATAAACGTGGAAAAGTAACGTTTTAACTTCGTTTGGACCAGAAAGAAAAAAATTCACTCAACCATGACAAGAGAAAATTAAAAATTCCCTAAGACAAAAACAGCTAAACAGATAAAACACACATGACTCTGTAAAATGATATCGATGAAACCAACCGTGTCCTCTGTCGCTGCATCGGGAGGGGCTTCCTCCACCGCCGGCCGTTCAACAAGGCTGGGGACTTTCCCCGTCCTCCACTCGTAAAACGTCACGTTCCCCGATTTCTGGCAGAACGTCAGCATGGGCAGGACCGGTTCGGACCTTCGAGCAACAACATGCAAGCTCATAAATCCAAAGCTAAAAAGCATCACTTAGATCTATAATGGAAAGCTTGGTGGTGTAGTCAAAGTGTCAAGAGTTTCCCACAGAGGGTCCAGTGTATTCAACGATTAAATTAAGACGAGCAGGACACAGGGAACCTTTTTAAACATTTGGAACAAAGCTTAGGAATTATTATATTTATCAAGTGTGTAAACATCTGTGCTCAATGTGCTCATGGATTGTGCCGTGCAAAAGTTTTTAGCCGCCCAACATTTCTTTTAGAATTTAGCTTTTAAAAATTCATCAGCAAGACTTTCTCGTCTTTATCGCAAACTTGATCTCCCAGATACTCAAGGTTTATTGAACAGAACATTTGGGAGAAAATAAAAGGAATCGGAAGGAGGGTCAAGAATACAAGAGTGAAACAGCAAGCAGAATATCCAAAGACAAACTCTGACAATCTTCAGAAAACCTGAATAATTATTGATCAAGGCTATTTTATAGGTAGTCTGGAAAGAAGAAGAAGAAGAAGAAAAAAAAGCTCCTCAAAATCCCGAAGAGATGACTCAAGATTTTTGCACAAAGCGAGTTGTAAACTGATTGCATCTCGATGATATACCCACCAGTCACACACAAAATTTGTGAATGCAGCATAAAGCTGGATTTGCTCCTCTAACTTTGCTGCATCCCTCCCCACCTCCTCCAGGACTGCAGGCAAGTCTTTCACTAGAGCCTGAAGCTCTCGCTGAACATTTTCCCCCTGACAGAAAAGACACATAAAAAAAAAAAAATGTGTACCATAATAATTACAAGACTTGTTAGCACTGAATTAATATATGAACATTGTTCATCCTTGCACTCACAGTGATGCCATACTGCTTGCAGGCAGCATAGTAGCGTTCCCTCAGTTCGGCTGCTGAGCTCTGGCACTCCACCTCCCGCCTGCTGAGCTCCTGCTGCAGCTGCTTAGCTTTGGCGATCTGCTTCCGCAGAGCCGGCCCTTCGTAGCTCACGTTTCGGATCAGCAAACTGGCCACCTCCGCTGGAACACGCGGCACAGGTTTTAGAAATCAGCAAAGCTACCGATGCATCTTTAAAGCTTTTTCATCTCCATGCAGCTCGACATGTGCGCTTAAAAAAACTGTCTGCCGGTTTCAAACTAAGCAAACCTTCTGCACTAAAGACAAGAGATTTTATTTTTTGAAATGCACTCACCTAAATAAACATTATCTGCTTCATAGAGCGACACAATCTCCTGCCAGTCCTGTAAGCCAAACAGACCAAAGTTTTAATTTTTTAAGACAAATAAATATCACTATGCAATAAAGCAAAGGTTTGACAGCAGCAGGTCGTTTGAGTCGTTTTACCTTCATTCTCTGAGAAGAATATCTGCCAAAGATGTTCTTTGATGAAGCCTCAGTTCCCTTTAGTATCTCCACTATTCTCAAACAGTGAAAGTAGTGGATGTCTGTTTGTGGAAACACATAAAAAAAAAGCAACAGGGATTTATTAGGGATGTACAAAAACAGGCAAACAGATAGCTTTCATGCTTTATGGTAGGAGCTCTTGAATCTACGCCTTCTGTTTGAGTGTTTAAAGGGCAAATACCACAATTTAGAGTCATAAAATCTTTGAATATTGAAATTATGAGATATTGTAAAAATCATAATCTGCCTTTCCAGATTTTTCAAAGACAATAACAAATGTGAATATCTCCTTGGACAACATAAGCTTATGTAACCACACCTCTCATGAAGCGAACACCACATATGGATGACGTGTTGTGAGAAAACTACAGAGGGAGCTATTGAGTTTGAGTGTTGTGACAGACAGTACTTTTTGAAGTTACAATAGCGTCATGCAAAAGATTCATTGATTATACAGAGAAAAATAAGACTTGTAAAATTACAGCATGACTTCCTAACACAAAGTAGATCAATATGATGATGGTTTTTGAGAAGAATGTGCTGAGGGAAAAAAAAAAAAAAAATCTGGTTAGAACTGCAGCAGAATCTCTACCGTAACTCTAACAAAAACAAAATTAGTTTTTGTTAAAAGCAGTTATTCTTAGCTTCCTCAAGCAAAGAAATGCTTCTTTTTTTACTCAACTTCCTCCTCCTCACTTCCTAAATTACAATATAAATCTGGCACTGTAATTTTTTTGTCTGAAAGAAAGTTTCTTTACAGCAACTGCATGTCGTTGGTGACAGAGGGAAAAGTGAAAGTCTGGAGGCATCCATAAGAAACCTACGGGATCCAGAGAGAAGCTGCTTGATCTCCTCGTTTTCGGGCATGTCCTGAATGGCAGCGTTGATCTTTTCTCTGATTGTTTTCACCGTACTCTGCCACTTTATGTTGCAGTGACGCCGATCCACAAGCCAGTCTGAAAACACAAATATTTCAAATTATTTATGTCAAAGAATCTAGCGTCATACTAGTCACATACAGAAGTTATAGTTAAACGGCATATTTACTGCTGGATTTATTCCTGCAACAAAATACACAAAATACACATAAACCAGCACTTGTTGACAGTCTTTGCATTCAAACCTTCAGACTTTTTAAAAAATATTTCAAAGTTGGTTTGAAGGGGAAAAAAATAAACTTTGAAAACATTTTGAGTCTTTAAAGTGACTTGTTTTCAGTTCAGTCCTGGGGCAACATTGTATTGTTTGAGGTATAAACTCTAATAAAAAACTAGTAATGAGAAAGAACTTGTCATGAGAAAGCAACAATCAACTTTGAGTGATGAAGTTTGCAAACTTCAAAAACTGGTGGAATGGTTGAGTTTAGTACTTTCGGATGGATGGACAGATTGAGATGGACAGATAGGTGACTGATGAAATCAATGGCTTTCTGCACATACAGATGCATGAATAATTACAATTATAATACAAAGGGATAGGGAATACAGCATGGAAATTTGGTCTTTTCAAACTTATTTAGACCTAGAGAATTCTAATTTTTTTCTTTACTGAAAAGGAATTATTTGAACTACAAACACAAACCTTCAGGTTCTGGACTGAAATTAGACGAAAAAGCAGCCAAATTAAAAAAAAAAGGTCAGGAGTTAAGAAAGTCTCATAAAGTACATGGCGTACACTTTAAAAGATCGGAAAGTATGAAGAAAATAATAATAAATGACTTCCACAGAGTGCTGTCCGTGGGATGTCTCACCTAACAGCTTGCTGGTCTGTATGTCGATGGGGAGATTTTGGATATTCTGGTGGAAAGAAAAAAAACAACAACCAAATCGTCAGCACTTTTTACCTTTTCATTGTTATCTCTGCAGCAGGACTGATAAGCAAAATGTAAAGAACAATGTAGCATAAATCATCAGGAAAAGGTTAGATTCTTTCAGTTAATCCCTGGACTTTGGATTTATTATAACTAGCTGTCGTGTTAGCTAACAGGCTACTATTAAGAGTCGACTCTGAGAAAGTGCTTTTTTTTAAACTCACCTCCATTGTTTCTCCGATTGTTCAAAACGAAAACTCTTCTAGAATGTCACTATTTCATGCTGTTTAAACATTAATATCTGGAATTTTTACGAAACTCAACAGGATTTCAGTGTTGATATGACACGTTAGGAGAAGCTTCACCAATCAGAGACGGCGACGTTTGTTAGCTGTCAAAAATTAACCAATGATGTTGAAGTATACTGACGGCCGCAGCTGATAGGTGGATATATTGAAACCGCTTGACCGCAATACTTAAAACCTAGCACTAGATGGAGACAAATATCTGTTTAATATTCTTTAAAAAAACATTTTATATTAAAATTAATCAGCTGCTTTGTTAGTCTAAATGTTTCAGGTGATGTAGAAGCCTAATTCTGTTACTTTGAGGAAAATGTGTTTGTTTGTTTGTATCTCATATATTATGACTTAGTTATCTCAATTATGAGACAAGTTAATTTTACATCAGAGTGGCAGATATAGGCTTCCATTGGCTTTCACTAATGCTTAAATTTAAATGACGTGAAGGTCAGGTATTTTTTAAAGTTTTAAAATTGTACATCATCATGTGTACACAAGCCACTTCATAGAAAAAATTGAAAATAAAAGCCCCAAGCAAAAAGAAACCCCCAAAAACTAACAAACTAAAACTTTGGTAACACTTTATTTGAAGGGGGTTGAATAAGACTGTCATAAACATGACATAACACCTGTCATGAACATGAATAAGCCTTCATGAATATTTATGACTGTTGTCATAAAGTGTCATTCGGTAAATTATGACACTTTTAATACAAAGTTGACATTATTCAAAATGTCTTTGTTATGACAACTTGACATTAACCAATAAATCATTACTGTTTAAACTTTACCTTTAATAACATAAAGTTACCTATTTTTTAAAGTGCAATCAGTAATACTTTTCTAACAAATTTATATCAGTAATGATTTCTTGGTTAATGTCAAGTTGTCATAACAAAGACATTTTGAATAATGTCAACTTTGTATTAAAAGTGTCATAATTTACCGAATGACGCTTTATGACAACAGTCATAAATATTCATGAAGGCTTATTCATGTTTATGACAGGAGTTATGTCATGTTTATGACAGTGTCATGTCAGTCTTATTCAACCCCCTTCAAATAAAGTGTTACCAAAACTTTTAATAACTTAAATGTAGAAGTTACATTTCACTGCTACATGGACAGAAAATCAGTGGTAGATTGTTTTATACACATTAGCTGCATTTTATTTTATTTTTTTTCTGGAAAGAATGGTTTATTAAATAGCCTGGCACAGTTGTGATTACTGCCAAACCTGTAGAATCGAGAAATTGATTCAGAACTTATAGCAACTTAAAGTTGGCTAAAATATTTTTAAAAGCATGCACAATTTGGCCCTGCAATTCAAGAAAAATAGATTAGAAGCAAAGTCACTGACAGACATTAGTTTGGACATCAGTTCGGAAAGGGTTGCGGAGACATCACCAAGGCTCTGGGACTCTGGTGACTGTGAGAGGTGTTAACCAGAAAAATGGAGAAAACAAGCAGCAGTGTAGGCCAGAAGAGTCTGGCCTACAAAATTATTCCAAGCACACATCAACAAGAACACGTCCAGCAGGTCACAAAATAACCCATAATACGACCCAAAGCCCAGAAGATCTCTCTTGCCTTAGTTAAGGTCAGAGGTCAATGTGGAGCAACAAGCAAGAGACTGAACAACAATGGCATCCACAAGAGTGTTCCAAGGTGAAAACCACTGTTGACCAAAAACAACTTAGACATGTTTCTCATGTACATGTTTTTTATTCTGTGAACTAATTAGAGCAAAACAGAATCTTTTGCAAGATGTCCATCCTGTTACATCCGAAATAAAAAAAAAAAAATTTCAGAAGAACAGCCTGTCATGAGACTCAAATATGTAAAACAAATATACATATATACTTTTTCATATAGGACCAGGCAGTGGGAGTTTTTGATATGGGCCACATGGGCAGTTGCTCACAGTGGCATTAGAAAGAGGTGTGGTGTCCAAGAAGTAGATATTATATCTTCTTTATCAAGATAGATAACTACTTAACTACTTTGCTAATACTTGCACCCATGTGGACTGATGTAAGTTTCCCTCGCTTGCTACTGAGTTCTCGGAGATTAGATCACCTGTTTTCTGACCACTCCTGTGACCAGGTGGGTTTGAATATTTTTTTTTTTTGCCTCCTGAGTAAATAAAATTATTATTTGAAAACTCAGTTTTGTATCTTATTCAGGATATCTTTGTGTCATATCAAGATTTGCTTCATGATCTAAAACATCTAAGTCTGAGACAAAAAATGACGCACTCTTACGTACATTTTTGCGTTAGTTAATCAGATGATTAACATTAACTACTGCAGTTTTCTCTTGACGTCAGGCAGTCGTGAAAAGATGATGTTTAAATCCCTACGGCTACATTTAGCAGAGACTCTGAGCCATGCGGCCTAACTTCAGCTCATTTGAATGGTCACCAAGACATCCACTCACTGTGATTTTACACAAAGCCATGCAAAACAGCTCTGCGTCCGTCTCACTTTGCTCCAATTTCCAGCTCACAATCACCCTGAAACGGAGATAAATCAGTGTTTATCCTGCTGACAGCCACCTCCTTCACATAAAACACTATTCCCGTTAAAAGTGAGACTAAAAAAAGGTTTTCATTGCACCCTGCAACACTGAAGGTCACTTGGTGACAATGTTACAACATTGCTGTGCTCTCTCACCTAGGCGGGGCTTAGGTTTATGTGTGTTTGAGAAGGGTGTGTTCTTAAGTGGAAGGCACGAGAGGAAAAAAAAGGCTGGAGAGAAAGGGAGAGGGAGAGAGATGATGCACCTGCTCACGATCACCTGAGGAGACGAGACAGGAGATTCGCAAGAGCTGCAGCAAGAAGACAGACCGTCACCAGCATGGTGGGACACCTCCATATCTGAGACACTCTCCTTCAGGCAGGCAGCTCGTCATCCCCCCAGGTAAGAGAACGAGTCCGCATGAAACCCAATTCATGTCTGCAACGAGCGACGGTAAGAAGTCTGCGATGTACTGTTAGAGGAGGTTTCGGTTACATAAGCGAAAGCACCAAAACCGATAATGGTTCCAATTATGTAAACTGTAAGGCTGTAAAGTTCAGCCGTTCAAAATAAAATGAAATATTGAAGAAAATGTAATTTAAGTTTTCAATTGTTTTTTTTTGTTGTTTTTTTAAATTTAGTTTTAGGAATTTTCTTTACTTTTTTTACTGCTGTAAAACTAACAATGTTAAGCATTCAGGGATAAAATAACATGAGGGTTTTGGAAGAAAAATACTTTAGGGTTGCTTTACAAAACAATGTAAGTTATCTTTTGGCTGCTGTTAAAATTAGATTTTATTTCTATTTCTCTGAGTATTGTTTTTTTTTTTTCAGGCCCAAATATTTGATTGACGGCAAATTTACATTTAGAGATTCAACCCTTACTTGGTTGGGTACTTCAGTTTCAATGAAGAGTTGAAACTGAGCAAGAGCGACGCCTACCTTGGTTGTCACAAGATTAGCCATAAAGGCGAAGATGATACTTTGGACTTTGCCGCCGTAAAAGAAACGTCTCCGTTTATTATCACAAATACACTTTGCGATAAGCAGAGAAAAAAAATGAAACCCCTCCTTTATCAATTTTTCTGCCATGAGTCAGGGGTGCTTCATTGTGAAAGCAGCGTAGGAGGCCCTTGGAGGCCCTCGGAGGCCCCCCGTGTCTCCGTCTCTGCTGCTCCAATGTGGCGCTGGCTTTTTCTCCCCCTGCTGAGACCTCTGGAAAAATCTGCTCAGCCGCACACACACACGCACGCACGCACGCACGCACGCACGCACGCACACAGCAGAACATACGGTAACTTATTAAAAATGAGCGGCAGAGGTGGAGGGCGGAGGGGGCTCATGTCAACAGGACGTTTTGTCTCAAAGGTCACACATAAGTCAAACAAGGCTCGCTGAAAGAAAGGTGCAAAAACTGCTCAACAGAAAGTAAAAGAAAATGCTGCCAGATGTCTTTTTAACAACTACAATAGAGATTACAGAATTATGGCCAGTTTACGACTATCTGTTACGTGAGTGCCTTCAAACTGAACGCCGAAGTTATTATGCAACACCGGGTTGGACTGCGAAATGAGGCCCAGACAGGTGCAGCGCTGAGCTGCAAATCAGAAGTTTTATCTCCAGGTCCAAAAATGAAATCTGAATTATTTTACCCCTCAGGTGATTTGACTTTCCGTGCCAGGTGCCGAGTGTCACATGACCCAGATAAGAGTCAGATGAGAGTTTCTGTGAAAGGGCACAGGCTCTTTATTTGCATAGGTGCTTCATGATAAAAATGACCACACCAAAGAGAGATTTGTACGCCTCTTTGCTTCCTTTAAGCGCTCATGAAAGGGACATTGTTGCGCTTATGAAACTCATAAAGCCGGGGCTACAATCTGCACAGCTTCCAAACAACTTTCAGATTTCATAGTCAGCCCAGTTTCGGGTGTACTCAGACACAGGACAAAGGCACTCTGCCTAAACTGACAGAATGGTAGATTTATTATTATTATTAATAATCCTTTATGTTACTGATAAGATGAATTGTTCTTTCTTCCCTAAATCAGCCCCACCATATTGTAAAAGCTTTCCATTTTGAACGAGGGGTTTTATTTATTTCCAGAGCTGCCTTACAAGGTCTCTTACACAAGATGAAGAGCGTCGTGAGTTCATTCGTTTTTGCACATTTGTTGTTTCCCAGGCAATTAAAGTCATTGCTATAACAACGTCTCTCCAGTAATGAGGGATGAGCTCCAAGTGGCTGTTAAATGCCTTTAATGCGCTGAGATGAGATGGACAGGTCTTTTTCGTTTGTTCAATTAGGATGCCTCTAATTAATAACTTCAGTTTATTATTGTAACCAATAGTTAGTCAAGCTGACAGGAAAGGCTGAAATTCTCACGTATGACATGAGAAACACTGGATTGGGGTCCAGTGCCGATCTGATTGATCAGGAGCTGAAGTATTTATCAGGTTTAGCCTTTCAGACAGAAGTTCATTCTTTGAGGAGCAGCTCGGACTTCTTCATGTTGGCAAACCAGAACCGGACCGGGTGAACAGAAGTGAATGTATCAAATAAGATGGAGAAACATTTAGAATGAATAAAACCCAAACACAACATTTTCTGCTTTATTTTTTTTTAATCTTTGCAGCCTAAAGTCACTCATGTTTTACTTTAAAAAGTCACTTTTTAATAAAAGGGAGTTCATTTGAGGACGACTGTAGGATTGTCATGTAGCAAATTTCATCAAACGTTATCCAAAAGACGTTGTTAATATGAAACAAGGCATTGTTGCAGAAAATAGTTTTCTTTTGAAAAATGATTTTTCCACACTGAACATAAATTTTATATATATATATATATATATATATAAATCACTCATCTGGCATGAGGAATGCATGTGAAAAAAAAGTAGACACACCAATTGCGTTCTCAAGAAATTAATGAATAAATGAATAAGTTGCTGTTATCTGTTAGTCTGTAAAAGTGTAGAAAAGCCTTTTCCACAGGGCTAAGGCTTCATTAAACTAAAGTGAAAGATGTTTTCCACAAAATTACTTCAAGCGGGCATATATCAACAACATCAACAACTTCAAACCAAAAGTTTGAAGTCGTTGAAGTTGCTAAATATAATTATTCACTAAAATTTTAAATATGCCCAAGATATTCCTCGGTTTGAACTCTTCCAACTTTGATGATTTCTATTTTTCATATAAAAACTGCTGAACTTTTTTTTTTTTTCATGTAAAAATGGAAGTAAATAATAATCTATCACTGTCTGAACGTGACTCGGTTTCTTAAAACTTTTCACCTTTAAACAAACTCCAATCATTGAATTTAAAAATGCAACTCGTGCCTTTGTGAGTTATGAGGGAAATATGACAGGCACAAAAACGGGAAGCATGGATCACTTCTTTTTTATTATTATTACTTTTTTAACCTTTTTTTGATGCTTTGCAGCAAAGCTTTAGTAAACTCCTTTGTTATTCATACACCTCCAGATTTAATGCGATTGAAGCAATGCTCAGCCATTCTTACTTCTTCACAGAGTCAGACAAGCTCCGCAAAAACATCCGGTTCTTTTGATATAATAGGCAACCTGACATATTGTTCAGTACTCTTGATGCATCCTATAAACCTACCTAAAAATCAATAAGGAAATTAATACATAAGGTTGATTAAAACAACTATTCAAGAAAACCTTCAAGACAGGAGTTTGTGAAAAGAAAACAGCAACCAAACAGTGCGAGGCTTTTTATAGGCAGGGCCATTTCAAAACAGTGCCCCATAAACCAGTTTATGATCCATCCGCTCAGATTACCCAGTTAATAATTGTTTTTGTTGAACAGTTATTTATTTTAGCTGTCTGGTTACCAGGCAATGGTGGATTGTGGAGGTTATTGTTTCCTGTGTATCTACACGGTGGGCGAGTGTTTGTCCCCCTCCAAGATATCTTCTATTTTTCACATCATCAAACAAAACTCATACAGAACAAAGATAATGTGAGCAAATACAAAAAGCAATTTTCAAAAGAAAATTTAATCTATTTAGGGGGGGAAAAAAGACCCAAGTGAACTCCAATCGTGATCAGTGTGGAGGAATTCTGACTCACCCTTGCCTTAAATAAACTACATTGAAGAGTTTTAAGCATGAATGGTGTGTTTAAGGTCAGGTCTCTCCGTTTCAGTTGGATTTAAGTCCAGACTTTGACTAGACCACTGAAAAAAAACAGGCTTTACTTTTTATAGACTTGCTGGTGTGCTTCAGGTCATTGTCTAAATGTATAAAACCAAATGCACTTGATTTTAGTGTCACAATCTCGTGACTGGAGTAGAATCAACACATTATGTGATCCTGAAGCAGCAAAGCAGTCCCTGACCATGACACTGCCACCATCATGTTTGACAGTGTAACATTCACTTTTACAGAAATTCTTATTTTTACAAGGGATTTCCTAATTTTTACCCAGGTTTTTAACTTATTCTGGAATCATGTTGGATTGAAGAACAAAGTGAGATTTGCACTACTTTACAAGTTGTTTTGGGGACTTTTGTCTCCTCCTGGATGAGTTGTTGATGCCCTCTTGAAGTAATTTTGTGGAAAACATCTTTCACTTTAGTTTAATGAAGCCTTAGCCCTGTGGAAAAGGCTTTTCTACACTTTTACAGACTAACAGATAACAGTAACTTATTCATTTATTTAAAAAAGATCTTTTCCTTAATTTCTTGAGAACGCACTTGGTGTGCCTACTTTTTTTTTCCACATGCGTTTTTCATGCCAGATGAGTGATTTCTTAGTTCCACACGTCTAAGAGCAACCAGAACTGGGTATGGTCAGAGAAAATTATTTAAACGTAAAAAAAAAAAAAAAGTGGTTTATTGCTGTTAAGCCACGATTTAACAATGGATTAGTTTTTAATGCAAGACCAGGTTGGTTTGAATTTTGCTCCTTGAAAAAATGAAATAATCATTTGAAGCTTGTTTATTTTGGATTTATACTCCTGCTATCTTTGTTATTAGAGTGTGTTTTATAGCCTGAGACATTCAAGTGTGACGCAAAAGCAAAAACAGAGTAAATTCATATGAAGATAAATCACAGAACCCTACATGTATACAGACAAGACACTTAATTCAGACAATTGTGATGTTACAACAGTAGCAGCACGTCCTTACATAAGTTTCTGCTCTGCAAGTCAAAGACTGGCAGCTTGTTTCTTGATCAGTGAGAAGCATTTTCGTATCAGATCACACGGGAGTAACAGAGGATCCTGTTCGGATAATCATTAATTTATCAGCTGAGGCCAAGGTGTCCGGTATCGCCGCGACTCCAACCAAAGAGATGAGCAGCAGGTGAAAGAGGGCAATAATAGCTATGGTCAGCTTTCTAAGAAAGGGCCTGTTGAGCAGAACGCTGTGTACACAATAGGAGCACATTGTTATTTGTACTTTTGAACTGATCGACATGGAAAACAATTAAACACAGAGCTGCAACAGAAGTGGTGTTTAAAGTCTTTTTAAACCATTTTCTAGCTATCTTCAATGTATTAAGCAATTCAGCGTAAAATAGTCAAACTCTTCTGGCTCCACTTTTATTAAAAGCCGATAGTTCAGAAAGTGGAGCCCAGAGTTTCAATGATGTAGATACTTTTTGTTTGTATTGTCCTTATTATTGGTCTATTGCTTATACACACACATTTAAGCAAAAGTGACAAACATGACCAACGAGCAAACCTTTATTTTTTTTTTACTTGAATGCTACATTATCTGGCAACCTAATAGAGGAAAAAAAGGAAAAAAAAAAAAATAGAGCTAGCTCAGCTACACTTTTTCTATTTACTCATGATAACATTAGCACAACAGCAGCAAGCTGCTACAATTTGTTGCATTTTAAATGATCCGAGTCAAACATTTTGGGATTACGATTATTTTTAAAGTACCAGAGGAGAAAAGAACAAAAAACAGTTTACCACTCGTTTTTCTTGTTTACACACAAGTTAGTGTTAATGATACACCACGATTTGCTGCTATGCATAGTTAGGAAAGTACCGGTTTGCCACTGACATGCAGCATTAATGGAAAATTTACAGAAAACAAAAAGAAGAAAAAAAACAAAAACAATTAAAAGCATCTCATCTTCTTTTTTTTTTTTTTTTTTTAATTTTTACATATGTTAACACCAACAATAGAAAGCTGGGAAATTAACAGTATGAAACTGTCATGTGGTATTGATTCAGAAGGGATTGTTAGTGATCTGTTTTATTATTTTTATCTGATGAAAAATGTTTCACCTCAACAATAAAATGTGCAAGACCAGCTAGTGTATACTTCGAAAGTGCCAGTGGCATGTTTGGTGTAGCTGGCAGTTAAATCCACTAACGTACAGATTGAACCGCCACTTCTTTATCTGCAGGTGCTTTAGACATTTTGCACATAGCAGTTTGTGTTTACTGTATTGTTCTAAAAATGGCTGATAAACTAGAATCTGTTCACTCATTCTGGCCGTAAAAAGTTTCAATGTCTTCAACTTTGAATACTTCTGTGATTACAAATGATGTTAACTCAATTTCCAGAAAGAAACATGAAGTCAAATGTCTAGTGGTATAATTCTCTTTCATTATCTTTTGTCTGTCACAACAGCGTTAAAGAAAGAAGCAGCTTTAACTGAACGCTGACGGCCGTCTTAACGGTGTGTCGTGCTTCTTGCAGGGCCATCCCTCCAGACTCCGTGGTGCTATGGCTGACTCAAGCTGGTGGAAGCTGACCTTCTCACGCAAGAAGAAATCTGAACCTAAGGTTTTGTATGAAATCCCAGCAGAGCACGGATGCAACAATGAGAACAAAGACCAAGCAGGCATCTCTTCAGACAATATGGATAGCCAGTTCAACGCGAGGCTGGAGAAGATTGTGGATAAATCTGCCACCAAAGGCCGTCACGTCAAAGTGTCCCACTCCGGTCGCTTCAAAGAAAAGAAGAAAGTCCGATCCACGCTGGCAGAAAACCCCAGTCTGTTCGCAGAGCACAACCTCAGTAGTGAAAATCATAAAAACAAGGCGGACAAATAGCAAACTGCATCTACATGATCATAAAGGTGTCATAAATCACTCAGACAAAGGGCTACTGCCGCACCGTACCACATCCAAGTGGCAACAGTAACTAAAACAAACAGGCGGTATCTTGAAATCGACGTTAATTTATTCACAAACTGAATCATGGACCGGTTCTGGAAACATTTCTCTCATTATTGTAAATGTTGAATTCTAAAAACAAATGTCCAAATGTTCTTAAGCATTTTTTTTTTATGTTTGCACTGGTGTGTTTTTTTAAGTAAGAGCTGAAATGAAGTAGCTTGAGCTTAACCTCCTTCGTCTTGTGCAACAATTATGTATTTTTATGATTTAAAAAGGACCTTTTATCAAAAGATACAGTCCATTTGCTTGAATTTAATGAGAAAACATGCAAAACTTGATTCAAATACGGAATGTCAGAAAAATGATTAAATGCTCACAGTAGCCCCAGAAGGTATTTACCTGGTATTAACTATTGTTTTCTAGGTAAATATCTAAAATAAGTAATAAAAACTCTGAGAAAATGATTTATCAACTTGTGAAGGGCTTTTTATCCATTTTTACTGTGCTGGAAAAATAATTGTTTAGAATGTTTTTTATTAATCAAATGCAAGTTTATAAATTTTGTAAATGACTGTTGTAAAGATTTTTGGGGGTAACATTAAATTATAACTTAAAATAAATTGTTTCAACATTTTTTTTGTATCAAATTTTATTTCACATACACTGACAAAGCACTAGAAAAAGTTATTTGCATTGGTATTTATTGGTAATAGAAAACAACAGCCACATTTTCTTATAAGGGACAAGCTGAATAATTAAACAAGTTGTATAATTTATAATACTGTTTCAGAGAAAATGACACTAAAATGTTTTTTTCCTTATTTTTCTGAATCAGAAAATTGAAGAGATTATTAGACAGATGTGCACTAAACCTCCATTTTGTGCCTTTGACCTGAGAAGAGTTCCACATACACCATGAAGGCTTTTCATAGCACAGCCAGGTGCTACGAGAAGTTAGAAAAGTAAATGGTTTTAAAAATGCAACGAGTCCTATTTTAAAAATGTATTTGATTTTTACTAAAAAAGAAGGTAGACAAATACAAAGCAGCTGAATTTAAGTCTCTGCTTGTCATTTGTGTTGACAGTGTGAATGATGCAGAAAGATACCAGCTGCATCAAATGGACCATTTTTAAGTAGAGACTATTATTACTACTCATTTAGTATTGCTTTCTTTATCAGAGGAGGATAGAAATTAAAATATTACAGCTGGAACCAAAATTGCTCCTGTTTAAGTGACAGCATAAGGTAAAATGAAAAATTAACTCAAGATTGATTGGAAATGTTTTTATGCTTTTAAATGTTTAAATGTTTTTATGCTTTTAAGTTTCTCAGAGGACATTAGATGATCTGTGGCAGAATGAGAATTTGGTTAGGGATCAAAAGACAGTGAGGTCTTATTCTAGTGAATTGTTATAGATAGGACAATGTCATTATGTGTCAACTGGGCTTTCAGTGGTTGAGTAAAATCTAGACTTCAGACTCATTGTCTTGATTATTTCTCTGTTGGTAAATTATAGAAAATAATCCACTGATTGTAGGCAGACTCCAGTTTAACGTGTGCCAAATAAGACACAGATTAAACTTCGTGGCTCAATGCTGACCACCACAATTTTCCCGTTTAAGTGCTAGCTAGATCTGGCAAACTACCACAGCTACATACTAATGAAACTTCAAAACATATTGCAATATAAAACAACAGTTGTGATTGTTTGTTCCTCTTAATTGATTTATTTTCCCCAACCACAGTGGGACAATAAATAGAATAGAGCTAAACTAAAAAATAATCTCCATTTGTTTTGTTTGTACACTTGCTACCATTAGTCAAGTAGCACAGCAACCTACTGCAGGAAGTTAAAAAAGTAATAGTTTAAAACCTTTTCAGTCTCTACATAATCCACTTTCAAAATATACAAATTGACATTAGCAAGTTTTCATTGCTAGCAACAGAAACTTACAAAATAAGAGCTTTAAGATCCAACGGTTAACTGGCTCAGAGTGTTGATTTAATCGATGAAATTAATACCACCGTAAGAAACTTTTTCAGGCGCAGTTTTACAAATCAACAAACATGTGAAAAGCTAAAGAAGCATACTAGCTACCAGCTTTCTGGTAGAGGTACTTTTTGCTGAAATAATTTCATTATGTCAATGTTTATTAAAGTAAAACAATTTCATTGTGTCACCTGAGGTCCTTCCTATGCAAAAGGTGCCTTTCTGGATGCAAGATCATTAATATACTCAGGAGGAAACACTCTGATGGCTGCTGCTGTTAGCAAGCTGATCTTGGTGAGATCACTGTGTCATGTTACAAAGGTTTCGTTGACCTGGCGATGGTAAGCAGACACTAGTAACTCACACTCAGCTCTTGACTGCTGCTCTCCATTTAATAATGCAGCTCTGCTAAAGCAACTTCATGAACTAAATGTGGATCTAAATGGACATTTGAGCATTTTGTGCTCTTATCTTTTCTCAGATGTATGGGTATTGTTTTTTTTCTTCCTTTAATAATGACTCTACTGCCACCTGCTGGTCGAACACACTCAGGCTGTTGTTCAGAATGAAACTTTTATTACAGTTTCAGATTTAACAATGAATGGCTTTCAAGTAGTACAAGACACACAATAACGTAATAGCTGAGACAATAGCTGACAGCATTAGCACTTTTAATCTCAACGTTAAAAGGCAAATATAATCTGCAACAATTACTTTATCCCTCACTTTAATAGACTGAATGTGAACGCTGTTTTATTTTAAAGACAGGTCACATTTTTTTAGTCATGTCTGTTTGTAGGCTTTTTAACGGCATTATTACATGTTTGATCGTGTATCTAAAAAAACAACATGATTATGGATCTGGAAAACCGTTGCAAACTCCCATTTTAGAAATTATCTTTTCAAGAAAACATCAAACTGAAATCAGAAATCTACTTCAAACAGTTTTCTCTCCGTCACTACAAAATATTATTCTAGACAGAAATCATGACATTAGCTACAGAACCTGGAAAAAGTATTCACACCACTTCAACTTCTTCATATTTTGTCACATTATATCCACAAACTTCACTGTATTTTATTTGGGATTTAATGGGATGGACAACACACAACCTACCCAAGTAATTGTGAAATGGGACGTAAAACATCCTTTTTATATATGTATATATATTATTTTTCAAATTGAAGTCTAAAAAGATGGCATGCATTTGTATTTACTCCCTCCGCCCTAAATAAAACATC
This sequence comes from Poecilia latipinna, assembly GCF_001443285.1. Taxonomy (NCBI): domain Eukaryota; kingdom Metazoa; phylum Chordata; class Actinopteri; order Cyprinodontiformes; family Poeciliidae; genus Poecilia; species Poecilia latipinna. The sequence goes on along the minus strand of NW_015112760.1, from coordinate 224,561 downwards.
CAGAGCAAAATTTATCTCATCTCGCACAGCTGTTTGGGTCAGAGAAACATGAAGATGATCTGCTCCAATAAGGCCAAAATTAAACCATCTCTGAAAAAAATGATGGTTGCTATGGTTATCTTCAACCGGGACCGAAAAGATACGCACAAAACATTTACCTCACGATATGCACTTCGTTGGGTTTCCCTATCACATAAAAACCTAAAGAATTCCACCAAACGTTTAACAGGAGACAATGTTGAAGACAGCAGGGGTGTGAATACTTTAGCAAAAGCCCGAAAGCTGAATTTGAACTCGAAAGACAACTGTGCTCTTTTTAAGAAGTGAAGACACTGAAGTTTGAGGAAGCAACCAGCTGCGACTCATTTGTGCCTGAGGAGGCAAAGTTTCCTCGTTTCTTTTTAAAGCCAAAAGAAAACATGACGTTTTGCGTTGCAGGTTCAGATGGTTCGAGTCAAAGAGTCTTACGGGCACGGTCGACACAGATTTAACAAACATCAAATGGTTTCCCACCAGTACCCTCAGACGTTGGCTACTTTTTAAGTTCACGGTGTTCTGGACGGAGCGTCTGTGGAGGCGGGCTCTTACGGAGAGAGTCGCTGGTACACCCAGCCTCCCTCGGCTTCGTGCTGGAACTCCCCCCGTTTCTCTCCGTCCTTCACCTTGGTGAAAACGATGCGGTCGTGGAGTCTGTTGGTCTGACCCTGCCAGAACTCAATCGCGTGAGGCTTGACCATGTAGCCGCCCCTGAAAGATCACAGGGCGCAGTTGGAGTGTGATGGGGAAACACCGCAAAGATCATGCTGATACGCTTCTTGCGGGCGGTTCAAACGGGGACTTTTGCAAAGTTACTTTTTATGAATAGCACCTTGCAAACAGATTTGCGCCCTTTGAAGATTTTCCACATTTTGCCACATTACAACCACAGACGTCAGTATCTTTTTGATAGACCTGCACAAAACAGCACATAGTGCTGAAATGGAAGGAAGATAATATTTTGTTGAACCACTTTTATCAGTTTTTATTGTGCTAATTGAAACATAGCATAATTTCATTTTAGTTTTTTGTATAATGAGAATAAGGAATCTAATAAAGCTTTCCTTCCACGCAGTCACAAGCGTCTTAGTTGATAGTCTTCCAAGTTACCTTTTCATTTAATCTGGATAACATGTTCCTTATTTAGGTTTATTGAATGGAACTGGTGGAATAAAAACGAAAATGAAGTTTTTTTTTTCCTTGTAAATAAATAACCAGTAAAGCTTTTTATGGCCTGACTTGCCAATGTGCATTTCCTTTCTACAAAAGTCTATAAACACGTTAAGGAGAATAAGTATGCTGCAGGTTGTACCAAAGTACATGCTGTTGGTTAATTCTAACTTTTCAGTTTTCAACCTGTTTTCAACAGTTGCTCAAAAGGACATTTTTGAGCAACACTGATTAGTCCACTGATTAATTGGTGCATTTAGATAATTCACTTTGTTAATTATTTTCATTATTTGGAAATAGTCATTAAAAAAAACAAATATTCTCACCAGTAGTCTGGCATTGGCACATCTGTGTCCTTGTACTTCTCCTCCAGTTCAGCATTTTTCTGCCTCAAATACTGAAAAAATACTCAAGATCAGCCTACAAATGTTTTACATACATGCATGAGCTAAAACACAGAGCGGCTCTCTCATCGCTCACGTCTCTGTTAGGGACCGGTGTACTCTGTCGGCTCACGACGGCCCCGATCTGACTGCCCTTCGGCCGTGAGTGGAAATAATCACAGGAGTTCTGGTAGGGGATCCTCTCCACTGAGCCCTCAATACGAATCTTTGAATTAAAATGACAATAAACTGACCATCAGTGGCTGGGAAAACTGGGAAGCAGAATATGTGAGAGAGTTATTTTAGAGTGCCTCTTACCTGCCTGTGAAGTGGTTCCCAGTAAAAAACCAGGCATGCGTATGGATTGCTCTCCTGCCAACGAAAAATCAGTCGGAACCAGAAAATGTGCATCTTAAATCAACATTAAATGAAGTGAAATAAAAAACCCTATGAAAAAATAATTATTAGTTCAAATTACCTAATTTGTTTGAATGTTATACTAAAGTCTACAAAAAAAAATCACTTAAGAAATTCAAATCACTGAATAGATTAATTTGAAATGCAAATTTCTAATTCATCTATTTCTGCCATTTCTACTGTGAAAAGAAAGTTCAATAATGTTCAAAGTGCAGTTACAACATTATTATTAAACTGTACAGCATTTAAAGCAATATGCTGCATTCATGATGCAAGAAAAGACGTTTTTCTGAAAGTTTTGTCTTCATATGACAGACTGAATTATGTGAAAAACCAAATTTATAATGGGCCAAATCAAAACCGAAAAAAGCATGCTAACATTAGATTAGCACGTTAGCAAACTGCTCAGCAAGAAAACATCATGAGTTTACAGAAGAGAAAATAATTTTGGGGCGAGTTGAGTTTTATTCAATTTTTGGCTTTATAAGGATTAACAACACAGCTGCATACCAACTCGTTGCCCTTTCTGCTCTCGTAGTTTGTGAAGAAGCGGAAACCTTCGTGGCTGTAACCTTTCAGGAGGACCATACGCGCAGATGGACGTCCATCCCTGGTCACACAGAGGCGATGAGACACAATTACAGAAGGTATTAGTCTTTAAAGTTTTAAAGTCGCTGGGAGACGGTAGGGTTGCCTACTTGGAGGCTGTGGCGATGCACATAGCATTGGGCTCTCCAACTTCAGGGCACTTTGTTGCTTCATCAAACCAGTTTCCAAACTCCTTGATGGGATCCAAAGATCCAAGTTGACTCTCCTCAAAGCACTGCATAAAAAATAACTCATTTAGGCAGCTCAAAACCCCCCTCCAAAAAACAAACAAACAAGGAAGCACATTTTAGAAAATGTCACACACAGAGAGAAATCGGGTCATGAAGAATTTCTAGTTTGATCAGGCCTGACTTGTGATCAGACAAGTGAGAAATTCAAAAATCCAATTCTTTTCGCAGCCAGCGAAGGAACCATATGTAAGCTCTAGGTTATGCAGACAACACACTGTGTTGTGGACCTCGTTACTGAGTGAAGCTGGCTCAAGCTCAGCCATTAGTAGTACCAGAGGCCTTCAGAGTTGAAGTCAGAAAAAGTACAAAGGTAGTCATTTGCCAATATAAGATATTAAAGACAGTTAAAATTTTGAACCATTTTGCCATTATTTTTTTTTAAATATTTGTAAACCTCGATTCAAAGGAAGCCCCTCTTTCACAAAAACAGTGTAAAGTGGAAGCAATTTTAGAAAGAAAACAGATATGTTCTTATTACAGATGGACCAATCAGTATATAGTGTCTGATTACCTTCCTGTCATGAGTGGTATGACTATTTATATCAATGGTTTTCAATCCTGGTCCCCAGATCACATTGTCCTGCATGTTTTAGATGTTTTTGAGCTTCCACACGCCTTATCTAGATAAATGGGTGTGCTTCTGCAGCACTTATTTTGATGAGGCAACGGACTCATTTGATTCTGATGTGCTGGAGCAGAGAAAAATTTAAAACATGAAGGTCACTAGGTCCTGAGGACTGAAAATCACTGATTTATATTACGCTCCAATGTGCTTTACAGACACCGGTCTCTTACTGTTAAAGCAAAGGCCAAATTATTTTAGAGCCGAAGGTCTAAGATGTCTTTTGCGATGTTGACACTCCCTGAATGTAAGAGAATGTGGACCTAAATGGTAAGATCTCCAAAACACTCTCAAATCCAGCAAATCTGTGAAAGACAGGTTTAACAGTAATAAAGAAAAAAAAAAAACACATCAATTTTGTTGCGCAGCATTTTGACTTCCTGTTATCCGTTTAAGTCTTGCTCTCCTGAAAGACTTAAAAAAACAAAAGACACCTGAAAAAACACTAGTGATGGATGATATGTAGGTACTTAAACACCACTGGTTCCACTGGTAGGAACATGTCAAGTTAGATGAATGTGGAACAAGGTTATGGATGCTTTGCAAGAATCTTTAATTTGTTCACAGTTGAACCAACCTAATGTCTGCAGGATCAACATTTGTTTTAACAATATGTGCATCATGCAAATCAAATGAGTCATTTTCACTGTTTAGAGTCGACCAAAAGAGTCACTGCTCTTATGGCTGACCCATTTGGGATCTGCTTTTTCATTAAACAGTAGATGGCACTGGGCATAGGTGAAAGTCTAAAGCATCGAGAGAGCTTTACGAATTGAGACATACAATCCTTGCAGGTGTACTTGTTTCCAGTTTTCTCACTACAAATTTAGCACGATGCAAAGTAGTTGCTTTGTGACCTTGCACCTCCAGACTGTGACTTCTGCCTTGATTTGCTCAACACAATACATAATGTTTCTGCTTAGAATGCTGCTCACCTCTTCATCCCCTCTATATTTCTTCCTCATATTGCTCAGATCCATGGTGTTGCCGTCACTTCTCGTTTTACTGCAAAAATTTAGTGCAAAAGCGCCCCGCGCCCCAACAGACAGGCTAATACGAGAAGGGTAATTTCTACCAAACGGGCTAAAATGTCTCAATAAACTCACACTGAGTATGCGCCTCATGCTTGTCAAAACTACTCTGACGTAACCTTTACGTAAGGGATTATGAAAACGTGCAGCTTTTCTGCACATCATTTTATATTATTTTTTGTAAAATAAGGTGGATATATATATATAAAAAATGTCTTCAGTCCTAATTTAGGTAGGACATAAATAAAATGTGGTTTAAATGCATAAAGTAAACCGAAGGAAAAAAAAAAAACACGTCAATACGTTGTGAGGCGTTCAAATGACATGGGTTTTCTTGTTTGCCATGGCCTGTTCTGTATTTGGCAA
>NW_015112760.1:196437-216401 GCF_001443285.1 Poecilia latipinna | reverse complement strand
ATATATATATATTTTTTACTTTATTGACATAAATACATCTACTGACACAAAAGACACGTAGAATAATTGAGATATAGAAACGGTGGTTGATTAATGGTTTGAAAAGAAAAAATAGAATTAAAAGGATAAATTGCTCACCTTTTTCAAAGAAGGTGAGCAAAGTGATCTTTTTCAGGAAGGACGGGAAACGCATTTTGCCTACTTTAGTCTGAAACCTCTACTCTCTTTTCTAACACAACGCTGCAACTCATTCATTAAAGTAATGCTAAAAAGTCACTGTATGCCTTTTTGTTTGAAAAAAAAATTATTCACTTTTCATTTTAATACTCGAAACACTTAAGAAAATAAATTATTAAATTATTTTAATTTTTTATTAAACACTTTTGCAAGCTAATGTTTATAAACATCAAAAGAATGTAAATAGAATTCGCTTATGAAAAGCTGACAGTTTCAGAAGAAATTCTGCAAAATTTCTTCTGAATTTCTTTTTATGTTTTTATTCGAAATATAAAAATTATGTTTCGAATTTAGTTTGGGTCATTATTAGTCACAATTATAAATGTTTATGGTCCGTGTTGAGATTTAACTAGTTCTAGCTCGAGTCAGAGCTATAATAGTGAAGATTTTATTTTTACTGACGTGTAATTGAACGCAACAGTTCTTCCTCTGTCGCATTCTAAATGACGTATTTCCTGTTAAAGATGTCGGCGACCTTGTGTTTGAAGTTACAACGAAACCAGGGTAAAAACACCTTAAATTGCTTTTAAAAAAAACAGACTTAACCCATTAAGTGTTAGAAATGTATTTTTACTGCGAATCTAAGTGTCTGTTGTTATTAGTGTCTGCCACCTTTTCGTTAAACGGTGGCAGATTTGCAGCGTGGCTAGCCGATGCTAACTTTGCATCTCCGGTGTTGTGGCAGTCTTCTAACCAGCTCCGTGGCTTTCAGGGTGGCTGCCTCTGATTCAGAGCGTCCGGCACGGGTCCAAGGCTGTGACCCGTCACAAAAAACCCCTTCATTTTCTCAAACAGAAGCTCATTGCCGTCACACGGTACATTCCCCCAGCTAGGACCATTCCCCCGGGGGTTTATACGTCCGAAAAAAAGCACGTCCAGGAGGTGAGACCCCGACGGCAGCTGCAGCTGAATTGATGCAACAACGACACTTGGTTTTAATGAAATTGGAGAAGTTTATTTCTAAACTGTCATTAGGCATGTTGGAGAATATTCTTTATAACAGTATGCCAATTTACTTTAAGACCTGGATGGAATAATTTTTTCTGTTCACTGAATTTCTATCTAGAATTACCTGCGACATTAAAGAGGATGTTGTTTGTACATGTGGTACTATGCTACAGTTTATATTAGACACATTTAATATGTGTCTAATATAAAGATGAGGGAGTTTTAGCTTTGCAGACTTTCAGTAGATAATACTGCAGATTTTCTGTATTTCAGCAAAAGTAAAGGATAGTTGTCTAATTCTTGTCTCTGACCGACTGATGGGTAAAATCTCTGAATTTATTCCTTTTTTACGACCCAAACTTTTGCAGTTTCCTCTGCTAAATTTCTTCTCTTTGTTTCCTGCAGGATAATGAGTTTATTTTACTCCTGAAGAAGAAGTTGGAGGAAGTGTTTGAGGAGTGCAAAATGATCGCTGTGGTCCAGACAAACCCCTGCGGAGTTGATGACATGCTGATGCTCAGACACAGACTTGGCAAACACGACATCAAAATTAAGTTTTTCCCCAACCAGGTAACTAGGATTCCTCTTAGTCACCGTGACTGGTACATCATAGATTCGCTTTGATACTGTGTATTGGTTAAAACAGCGTTAAGGAGTTTAACATCTCGCTGTGATGTTTAAAGTGGATAGTTTTAGCAGTTTTGATACTGACTGTATCAAAGAACTTGCAGCACACTTTTGCACTTTTGTACAGACGTTTGGAGAAAAATGAAGCAAAAGTAGCATGCATACCACAGAAAGAAAACTGTAAATATGTTTCTTTCAGGAAAATGTGATTCACCTTTACCAGTCTGAATATTTTGACTTTTTTCAGCTTTTCTGTTTTTGTTTTTTTTTCCCCCAGGTAATGCTGTCGTTCCTGAGTAACTCAGTTTATAGCAACATGGCTCCTCTGTTTATCGGCCCCACCGTTCTCTTCGTGAGCAAAGAGCCGAAGGTGAAAGAGATGTTGTCTGCTCTCAGGGTCAGCCCACAGATGACACTCTTAGGTATGTTTTTTTTATAAGTGCTTCCAGAGAACTGCTTTGCTGTATGTTGCGATGGACATCCACGATAGGATATATCCTGACAAGAAAGTAGAAGTAGGAGAAATGGCCACTTCCAAAAAGGGCTTTCTGTCTTTTGAAATTGTATTATCTTCATAAATGTTTAGTTTGTATGGGGACAACAATTGAAATTACATATTTACATTAAATGTTATTAAAATACACATTTAGACCAGTCACCAAAACGGTTTCTGTTTGCTGAATGCCAGAATGAGAATAAAAAAATGTTTTTATTTTCTGCAAAGTCAAGTGTTTACATTCATCAAGATTAATATGCCTTCAAGTAAATTGAGAGGTCTTCACTGATACTCCAAAATAAACATAAAAGGAGATGATGCTATCTGCAAAATAGATGGCATTGTTATGAGAAGATTTTTTTTTTCGTGTGGAAATATTAACACATCACAAAGCTTCTACTAGGAATTAAAGCTTGGATTTGAAATTGATTTTCTAAATGAGAAATAACTTCTGATTATTTCACAGCATTTAAGCTTTGAAACACAATTATCATCAATCTGAAATAAGAGGAAGTTAGTAAATTTCATAGACTTTTTTTTTGTGAATCAAGTCCCTCACTGTAGGTCTTAGAAGAGCGTTAACTACTAACGGCAGCATTTTTGTCGAATTCCTGAATTTTGTTGCAGACCAACTTCAGCACCACGGCCTCCCTTCTAAACCACATCATCTTCTCATCTCTCCGCAGGCGCCTGCATAGACAACACACTGCTGAGTGCACAGGGCGTGGTCAGATACTCCAAACTGCCGTCGCTGACCGTCGTCCAGGGCGAGCTGGTCAGCGGGCTGACTATGCTGACGTCCCGCACAGCCTTCATGCTGCAGCGCCACCCGGCTCATCTCTCCGCCCTGCTGCAGCAGTACATCAAACAGCAGAGCCCGGATGGCGGCGCCGAGGCAACGCCTAAAGGGGAGGAAGCCTCATAGATCTTCACAGAAACACCACTGGACTTTTGCCTTGCAGATTTACTTCTAGTTAGAATGAGGAGGAAACTGAAACAGCAGCTGTTTGGTGCCGGACTTCGGGGTAGCAGTGCTGTTGGGAGTCGAGTCGCGGCTGCGTGAATGGCTTCAGCCTCACGGTGGAATTTTCGAAAGACAGTGCTTCAAAAATGTAAATTTAGCTCTTAATGTTAGGTTGTTTGTATGTAAATAAAAGGGATATGCTGAAAATCAAAATTCGTTTAAATTTAGCTTGGCAATGTTTTTTATGTGCCATATTCCTAATCCCAAAAGGTGTGAATTAGCAGGATTGTTTTTAAATGTTATTTCATAACATTCATTACAGATGCTTTCCACCAGATGGAGATTTAATATAAAACATTAAAACAATCTGCTTCCACCAAAATAAACACTGACTTTAATCTGCAGATTACAGTGCAGTAATCTGGGTCAGTTTAATTATTAGGGTCTGGTATTAGAGTAATTATTAAGTAACACCCAATGGTTAAAAGAAATGGTAACACTTTATTTGACGGGGTCTGCATAAGACTGACATAAACATGGCATAACACCTGTTATGAAGCTGAGGGAGTTTTCATGAATGTTTACAACTGTTGTCGTGAAGTGTCATTCATTAAATGATGACACTTTTAATGCAAAGTTGACCATTTTAATTGACTTTTCATGCAAGTTTTAATTTAACTTTACATGAAAAGTACCTTTTTTTTTACCAAATAATGCAAAGTTGACACTTTTAATGCAAATTTTAATGCAACTTTGCATTAAGTGTCATTATTTACCAAATGACACTTCATGACAACAGTTATAGACATTCATGAAAACTCTTTCATCATCATGACAGATGTTATTCATGTTTATGACAGTGTCATGTCAGTCTTATGCACACCCCGCCAAATAAAGTGTTACCAAAAAAATAGACAGTATTTTTATGAACTGAAGTAAAATAATCATGACTTCTTTGTGTGTGTGGAGGCTCTAGAAGCTCTTAATCCAGCTATAGTCCAGTCCTTGTGAATCTCCCCTGACTCTTGAATGGCCTTCCACAGTTCTCTCAAAGCTGTGGTTTCCTTGTTACATATTTTTTCTGCAACTTTTTTCCCCATACATGACTTTCCATTATTATTTTTGAACTCTATGAACGTCTTTAGCTACCACTTTTTTATTTTATTTTATTTTGTCTCACCCTCTATGTGTCTTCTGGACAATTGTCAAGTCAGCAGACATCATTCTGATTGTGTAGGTCAAATCAGGATCGTTACATAAGTTTAGTATATTAAAAATACTTTATTTTATGGTCTTAGGAAATCTGAAATTTGGGTCATTTGCTGTGAGGCACAATCACATTTAACATAAATAAATGTAAGAGATGCACCAAAAATGAAGAACTGAGTGTATATAGGAAATCGCTCTGCTTTGGCATTTTTAACGCGTAATTGCGCTTTTAGACGGATAACTTCCATAAATCCAATCCATGATCCAACTCATTCCTGTGGCTTCATGCTGTGTAAACTGGCTGTGCAGAGTGAGCGGAGCCGCATTTCTGCTCTCCTACGTCCCTTTCAGACAGTCGCTGTAATACCAGCTAATGCGGATAATGCTCAGGACACGTTGGGTACGGCGCGCGCTCCCTGCCGCGCGCAGTCCTGCTTGGATTTGGACGCAACCCGCGTCCCCCCGCCTGCAGAGAGGGCACGGCCTGCCAGATTATGTGGCCAGAATCGTCGGTAATCTGTGGATTCAACATGTATTTTGACTTCTTTATTTGAACATTTTCAGACAGGTTTTTTTTTCCTCCCTTCCTTTATTCCAGATTTCTAATTAACTGAATAGATCGTTTTTTTTTTTTTTTTTTTTTTTTGTATTTCTGGATGAAAGCATCCGATGATGAGAGTCGGACGTGAAACTCAGGTAAGCACCTTCGAAAATATATTTAAAAAATACGCTTTTGATATACAAAACACCATAAGAGGGAACAGCAGGTCACAATAACGCTAATCTGAACAGATCCAAGCGTTCACCTCTTCAGTGACATTTTAATTGGTCTTCATCCGAGGAGAGGAGGCAAATTAAGCCGACTTCTCTAAATAATGATAATAATAATCATTAGCTTATGTTTGGCTATACCTGCTTTATTGTCTTCTTCAGATATTTGATCAGTCCGTTGGAGTACATTTTGAAGTTTTTATTTGTCAAAATTATATACGCACAAGAACAAATACTCTCCCATCTCGGACATTTAACTTTCAACTTTTATGAATAGAAAACCAAAACGCACAAATAGATCAAAGAAATAGACACAGACGGAACATTTAAACGCGGCCTGACCAAATCAGCAACGTACATTTTTGACGTTTGCAAAATCTGCATAACTAGTCGGACTGAATTTTCCAGAGTAATTCATGAACACGGATTAATAACGAGATAAGTTGTCTCAGCCTGTATTTCAAGAAAGAGATTATAGCTGTCATAACCTGAGCCTTTTAACCCCACCCTCTGGCAGTAGGCCGTCTCCACCTTGGATGACTTCTTGGCCATGACTTCCACATTACAAATATCAGCTCCTGATGGTCAGCAGGGGGAGAAAATGCCTCCTCTTACAAGACATGATGTTAGTTCACTTATTGAATGTTGTCAGAGACCTCTACAAAACTAGAATTTTTTTTTTTAATTTCCAAATAAATAACCATAATTGAGCTATTGTTTATATGAAATTATCTAGAGAACAACAAATAATAATAAAACATTAAACAGAGTGTATTTCTTGCTCTTCCTCTTGAGTAAGTGAGCTCAGAATCCTCCAAATCCTTTCATCCTGTTTCCGCCCTGTGATGCTTTCATTACTGAGGTCAGTTACTGTGGTCATCCTTCTGCTCTTACATAACACGTCCGAAGTCGCCTTGTATTCTCCACTTTCTTCTCCAACAAACCCCCCGCCCCCCTCAAAAACACCCCAACAAAACAAAACAAAATCAACACAGAAATACACAAAACTGACAAAAATCTACAAAGATGTCCTGAAATCTATCTAAATAATTTAAAATGCATAAATATGCATAATAATTGCCTTGGATAACTAGCAGTTAGCTCTTCATACAAATACATACATTAAATAAATAAAACATGAACCTACAAAGGGTTAGAATTAGAATAGATTTGTTTTAAAATGGATTTTTTTTAAAGTTTGCAACTTATTGCACGATTTAAAGAAATTTCAACCAAGCTACCTTGTGAAATGGTTTGTTGCCGTCTTTCGATGCAAAGGTTAATTTTTACTGTTGTGTCAGAGTTCTTTGGGCGGAGGTCGAATTGCTCCAAGTAGCTAAAAGCATCTTCTGAAAATCTAATTAGACAAAGGTTAATCTTCCTCTTGCAGGCAGTCTCTACCATCGTGTCACATACAACACCAGATTAACAACCGGCCACCGCCATCCGCAACTGGCTTTGTACATTTAATTTGCTGCAAAATGTGATTTTTTTTTAGGTGTTTCTTTAGACACTTATCTGTAAAAAAAAAAAAAGCTAATGCTTGAAATTCATGAGTGCCTTGGATAAATAGGCCCCTTACATTTTGTCACTTTACAATCCCAAAGCGCAATGTATTTTTTTATTTGGTTTTATGTGATTGACTCACACAAAGGGGGGAGTGTAATACATGAGTTTCCCAATTCTTTACTGATGAAAATCTTAGGAATAAATATTTTTTTAAGCCACATTTGGTTGCTGTTATGCTGCCGCTACCGTGTTTTACTGTGTTTGCTCAGGTTGTTTTCCAACTCACACAGTTTTTCGAATGCATGACAAAAACTTCATATATTAATGTTATGACTTCTTATGCAATTGGTTACATCATACTTTATTTAAGGATGTCAGAGTAATTCAAGCATGGGAACAAATACTTGCCATGCTTTTCAGATTTTCATTTCTAAACAATCTCCAAATTTCATGTTGGATTTTCTCCCTTTTTGTCTTGCCTGTAACAAGACAAATTTAAAAAAAAAAAAAAGAAGTTAATCCTTTCTCTATTTCTACTTCACTTTTTCTGACCACAGGAGGCTTTCAGCAGATTGTGGAGGGTCTTTCTAAACACACAGAGGAGCGTGAGGTCAAGAGGAGCGTGAGGACGGATATGGACTTGAATGGACCTTCACTCAATCGCAGCCAATCGCTGGCGAGTGGTCTGGAGAAGACGTCACCGCCGTGGAACAAGCCGGCCCTCTCTCAGAGCAGCAGCACTCTGTCGTCTCGTCACTCCAGACAGGTCAGTCACAGGTCAGTTTCAGTCTTCGTGCAGAATACAAATAAAATAAATAAAACTGTTGGAACAATTGTAGAAATTGTGCGTTTATCCCAGGAGAATCTGATCCTTCCTGAACTAAAAACACACAATCTCAAGTGATTTTCCTGTTTTACGTGTCAACAGGTTATCAAAGACTGGGAAGTAATTGATGACCTTCAAGTAGAGATGCAAGCAGGAAGTGAGTGTCCTCAGGATATGAGTCCTCCGGGAATGTGTGAGGGGTATCTTCTCAAGAGGAGGAAGTGGCCTCTGAAAGGCTGGCACAAGGTGAGGGGGGGCTGATGGTGGGAGGCGAATAAATGTAATAATTATACAGTCTCACTATCCTCACTATTATGCTTTATCTGAGATTTTCCTTATTTTACAGAGATATTTTGTTCTGGAAGCAGGAATCTTACGGTACTCCAAAAACCAACAAGATGTAAGTGAACATTTAAGCCTTTAAATACTGACAATACAGTGTTTAGCCAAAAAATATTCACGAACCTTGAACTTGTTTACCTTTTGCCATATTATATCAACCAGACCGCAACATATTTTATCGGGATTTTGTGCGATAGTCCAACGCAAAGTTGTGCATGATTTCGAAGTGGAAGGAAAATGATCCACGGTTTTCAACAAATACAAGAATCCAGAACCCTCTAATCTGACCCTCTCGAATTACAAATTAGTGTTTAATTTAATCTGTCGACTTGGCAACTAGTCGCATGCTCTTTTCAAATCTGGTGGGATTTTTTTTTTTTTATCATACGAGTGGCCATAAGAAACCTCTTTGTTAAAGAAAGAAATAAGAAGTCATGTTTGCAGTGTGCAGGAGACGCAACCACCACGTGGAAGAAGGTGCTCTGACCGCAAGGTTACTTTGGTTTTGATCGCCAAAGGTTAAATATATTATGGAGGCACCAAACTTGATTTCCTTGCACATGTTTTGAAATGTTGCTATCAAGCTAAAGATAATCCTCATTAATATCTGACAGCAAAGACGGGAGACCAACACACTTTTATGTAAGTGGTTATAATGTTACGCCTGTCTGGTACACGTCTAACATAGTTATCTTTATTGGATTTTGCTTCATAGCTAAAAACAAATATGAGAAGGAGAAAATTTAGTTTTTGGTGGGTTTTTTTGTCACAATTATCTTCACATTTCTTCTCACATTCATTCACGTTTCCTTTCTGACATCTGCCTTTGCACAGTTTAAAATTTATGCCAGTACTAACTTGAACACTAGAAAATAAGGAAGTTTTATGCTACAGGATTTGAAAACACTTAAATCTTTTTTCCCCATCAGGCCTCCAAGGGTCGAGTCCAGGGTTCACTAGATGTTAGTCATGCCGTTATGTCGATAAACAAAAAATCTAATCGGATCGACTTGGACGCTGGGGACTTCCTCTATCACATCAAGGTAAGCATGGTCATTAAATTGTTGCTGCTTAGTATTAAACAAAAACAGCAGAGTGCTGTCCAAGCTAAAAGACAAAAGACTTCTTTTTATCTTCAAGGCAAAAAGCCACGATCTCTTCTACATTTGGGTGACGAAGCTGCAAGCACACCGCCTGTACAAAAAGAACGAGACAACTCACGCTCACGGTGGCCTCCTGCAGACGCTGTCCAATGCGACTCAGACCGGACAAGCTCACAGAAATGGAGATGTGGTGACTATGAAATCGCTAGAATCAACCTGAACAGCGCCTTCTCTCCGGGAGGTTAAAAACGAGTCCTACGTTTGCTGCCTTTCACTTTCTTTTGTGTCCGTTTTTGTGGTACCAGAGTTTGGCAGGAGTTGAAAATTCAGCGGGAGGATCGGGGGTCCTACCGTCAGCCAACACCGCTGTGAACTCCAAGGTGTCGGCCTGGCTGAGGCACAGCCACAATCCAGACACATGTGTTCAAGGTATTTTACGCACAGTCAGCTAGAAAAGACCAAAGACCAGAGGCTGCTTTCACCCTTTATGAATAAAACTTATTAAGCACTGCGCAACCTAAAGACTAACTGAAAAAAACAACAACATTTGTTTCAGATTTGTTATTATTGTCTTACTTACCACAATTGAAAATAAAACATCAAACTTTAACTATGAAGGAAAAAGATACTTTCTTGATTAGAAAGGGGATCAAGTGAATCCGTTCCATATCGGATTCACCTTAAATATGGGATTAAAAAAATAAATAAATGGAGATTACAATACATACATGAATAATTTACAGTAGAAATCTTACTGAAGACATATTTATTGAAGTCGGAATCATAATTTAGAACTGACTGAACAGAACCATTTGTTTCAGAGTTAAATCGCTGTAATCTGGACCTGTCAGAGCTGAACCGTTTAATTCTGAGGCTTCAGGCCATGGAGGTGGGCCAGAATTTCACTAACGGAGACCTGCAACGCATCATCAGCACACAGGTATTCAAAGGCTGACCACTTGATCTATACAGCTGCTGTAATTAAGGTTTAATTAAGACATAGAGCACTATCCAATCTTTTTTTTTTTTCTTTAAACAGAATCTGTCACTTGAGAAGCCAAAGAAGACAAAGTCAGGAAAGATTTGGGGTCACTCTCGCACACTATCCAGAGTGGAGGCCCTGGGAATGGTAAGAATGGTCTGTAAATTCACTCTCTCTTTCTCTTTATGCACCACTTTAACATATATATATGTTTATAATTGTGGGTGTCTGGATTTTGATTGTATTTGTTTGAAACTTTCTTTTATTCATTTCAAAGCCTGTTCGGGGGATTTCCAAGTCGGTGAGTTGCCGACAGGCAGATTATCAATCTGCTTGATCTGTAAAGTAATAGCTGCAGAATTGAATGTAACTGGATCAAAATGCAACACAAATAATTTTTTTTTGTAACTTAAATTTGAGGTAGATGTACAAATGCAATGCATTTCCATATCATACTCATTCATTCAATGAAATCACTTCACTGTAATTTGGTGGATTTGGCTTAAAAACACAACAGACACCAAAATGTTTCAAATTGTTCTTTAAAGAATGTTGACCTGCAAAAGACAACATTACTCCAATAATAGCTGTTCATGTAAATCCTATTTGATTTTGAATAAATAACTAATGCAACAATTTGATATAAAACAAAACTGTAAAATGAATACACTGATCCAATTAGGCTCAACTAAGTGTCACAATCACCAGAGTTAGTGGGAGAAATGTTTTGTTTACATGCCTTGCTCTGCTTCTAGTTGCACCTTCTAGTCAATATTCTGCAATAAAAGTATAATTTTAGCTCAAATGTATTGATGCTTTATTGCTGTAAGATCTATCTGGAGGTTACGCTTCAAGTAATATTTATACCAAATACTCAGCTAGCTTGGTTTAGCTTAGCTTGTTTTGAGGGGATAAACACAAATGCACACCACACTTTCTCGATTTTTGTCTTGATTTTGGAAACCATGCATCATTTCCCATCTGCTCTGTTTTGTATTGGTCTTTAACATAAAGTCCCAGTACAATTAATGTTTTTTTTTGGATTAAAAACTAGGAAAACCTTAAAAGGTTCTTGATTGTGAACATTAGAAGCTTTCATGAGTCAGAAACCTTCATGCAAATATCGTTTGGCTTCAGATGCGCAATACAAGTGGACAAATACTATTTGAGCCCAGTTTGACACAGAGCCCAGATTCTTTCCAGCTGTCTGTCAGGGTGCATGTGGGTTCAAGCACACACTTTTTGTGCAGGATAATGGATCGACGCACCAGGCACAAACTGACAGACAACAGGCGAACTGTTAAATTAACCAGTATTTCTACCATAACGTGTCCTCTCCTGTCCACCTCACAGCTGTCCTCCAGTCACCTGAGCAGCTCATCCCACCTCGGCGTGTCAGTGCCCTCTATCCCCGATTATGTCTACTCCCAGCTGGCCCCTCCCACCATCTTATCACCCGAGGGCAAGAAAATTCAGCAGGACATCTGCGCCATGTCAACTCAAGGTCAGACAAACAGATGCAAACAGCACCACGAATGTTTATCTTCAGCTTTCACCGAGGTTAACAAATTTGAAGACATGGAAGGACTTATTTAAAGCTCAACATGTTCAATGGTGGCCAGAGAAAGTCCATGGAAAATACTCTAGTATTATCCACTGAAATGTTATGTGTTTCTAAATTATTCTTGTCTGCATCTTCAGTGCTTTCTTCCCTGAAGTCAGTGCATGAAACTCTGTCCCTGGAGAGGCAAAAACTACAAGAAGCCTGGGAAGCCAACAACCTCCACCAGTCTAACACGTTAGCCGTGGTACGATGAACATCTTCTGCCGTGTTTTCCTGCCTTACTTGTTTCGAGGACCAGTTTTAGAGCTCCTTCTTGCTTCTCCGTCTGTCGTCATCAGCCTGCGCCGTCTCACGGGCCTCCTTCAGTAACGGATTCGGCGGCAGAGTATTTTGATGCCAACGACGACGTCCTTTGTGGCAGCTCTTCTGAGGTGTCTGATGAGTCCGGGCTCAGCGACGGAAGCACCAGTAATTCAGAACCAGAGGAGGGACACGGTGAGTACGGCTGAACATTTTGAACTAACGTTACCTCTGCTGTTACCCTCGTCCGCAAGGGCCTGATAGTGGGACAACCCTTAAAGAATCATTTGATCATCATCAACCAATAACATGGTTTTAAAAGTACATTGGCAAGCTACAAATTGATGAGCTCAACTAATTACCCAGCTAATGTAAGTGGCTATGGTCCCAATTCTTAGAAAGGTATATTGTTTACAATAAGCATTTAAGAACTACTGCATGTAGCAGATGCCTCTTTCTGCTAATGTCAATGTATTCAAAATAATTAACATACAGAGCGTAATAAAAAATAACCTTTATTGTACTTCAGTGGGGAAATGAAAGTGAAAAATAAAACCAGAAAACAAGAGCAAATGGCATCGTAAAACTACAGTTATTTTCATTACTCAAGGTTATCCTACTATGAAATCATCATATGAGCCACTACTTCGTTAAGAACATAACCAGAGATCTGAACGCTTTCCATCACAGTAAAACAAAAATATATTCACGTTTCATTGTGTTTTTCTAGCACAGCTCCTACCTCCTTCCTCTGTTTCAGAGCTTCAAAAAAAAATAAATAAATAAAACGAAAAAACTAAATGTGAGATCAACATTAATTAATATTTTCTCACACCGCGCAGCGTCGACGACCAGGAAGTACCGAGCGAGTATTTCCAGGACTCCAAACAATGTTGTTCCCAAGAGCACCGGCCGCCGAACGACTCTGCCGGCTCCCTGCCCTGACAACAGCCACGTCGGCCTCATGGCTATTCTCTACAATAACATAGGCAAGTAGCGCTTACTAGTGCAAAGAGGAAAAAAACTACAACTGACCTTATGTTTTTTTTGAGGCATCTGTCCCTTTTTTCCTCAGGTAAAGACTTGGCTCGGGTCTCCATGCCAGCAGCTCTCAATGAGCCAGTTAACCTGCTGCAGAGGCTGTGTGAAGAGCTGGAGTACAGCGAGCTGCTGGACACGGCCAGCAACACACCAGACCCATACCAGAGGATGGTAAGGCCGTACGCAGGATGACTGTGTGCAAAAAATAAAAAAATAAACATGTGTAAGTGTTAATATTAGCTGACAAAATTATCTTGCCATCTTTCTCAAGATCATGAGTTGAATGTGTCAATGTTACAAAGAAGAAATTATGACAAAATGAATAGTTCTGTGTTTCATAGTTCAATATGACTTGTCATGGCATTAAGGGATAGCTTGTATTAGCAATGCGTTGGTCTATTTTAGATGATCTTGGTACAAGATCTTTAGATCTTGCACCAGTTGTAAAACAAAATGACCATCTAACCTTGACTTTATTTAAAATAAAGAAAGGAAAGAAGTCTCTTTCCTTTTCAGTTAGTTGAAATAAATGTACTGGTAGTCATTTTCAAATTTATCTTTGAAAAAAATTAAAGGAGCCTAATTCCTTTTTGTTTTCACAAATCCAGGTTTACGTCGCTGCCTTTGCTATTTCTGGTTATTCCACTGCAACGTTCAGGAACCGCTACAAGCCCTTTAATCCAGTTTTAGGAGAAACCTTCGAGTGCATCAGAGATGATCGAGGTTTCCGCTTCGTCAGTGAGCAGGTAGCTGCGTCTTCTTTTCCACATAAGGATTTAAAAGGGATATTTGAACTCTGCAGCAGATTTAATACAATTATGATAGGACATTAAAATGTCTAACCCATGGTTTTATTTGTCTGCTTTGTCCAACCAAGTCCTGTTGGTTCACTTAAAATGATTTATTGCCTTAAAAACTTACAGCAGATTAATATGAATTCTTCAGCCGGTTGCAGTTTAATTTCACCCCTTAAAAAAAAAGCTAACAAGTGAGATTTGTGTATATGTTGTATTTGTCAAAGTTTTTTTTTTTTTAATCACTTCTTCCTGTTGTACCAGGTATGCCACCACCCACCCATCTCAGCCTGCCATGCTGAGTCAGAAAACTTCACGTTTTGGCAAGGTAACCGTTCTGTTAACATCTGCTTATAAAAAGTTGTTCCTTCACATGTGTATAAATGCGTTGCCTTGTGTCAACAGATCAAAGGTGGAAGAATAAATTCTGGGGAAAGTCATTGGAGATTCTGCCAACAGGAATGGTCAATGTAACTTTGCCAAGGTAAACCATCAAGCTTTATGTTATAAATTCACTGCTGCTTTGGCAGATATAACACTTGATTTTTAATTTTTTTTTTTTAGGAAGCTTAAAGCATTTCTTAATTTAGCTAGCAGAAAATAGAAAACCTTCCTATGGTAGTTAGTATTTTATCCCACACAAAATTAGCTGTTCTTTCAGTTTGCTATTTTGGTTAATATAAAATGTTTTGTTTTTATTGCCAATGCTCATTGGTTTAAAGTAGAATTGAATAAATATACTTTCTAGGCTGCAAAATAACCCGGGCGTGTAGTTTATTTTTACAGTGACTGAAAATAATCCATGTGGAAACTGTGCTTTTTGAGAGTTGTCTTCCAGCTCATTTATTACCAGTGCATGACTCACACATAATGTTAGGTTTAAAATCACTTTAGCTTTGAAAGCTATCTGATCATTTTTCATCATCTATTATCATAAATATCTAATGCATGAAGAGGCCGTGTTATGCTTGTTCAAATCTCAGCCTCCACTCGTAAAATACACAGCAGCTGAACAAACACAATGGGAACCTTGCAGAGACATTAATACTGTTTGAATTGATCCCTTTTCAAAACCCCAAATTTGCAATAGTTACTGAAAGCGATGCATAAGTGTAGAACAACATTACTTGTTTTTAGACTAGTGTTAAATGCTGGCATCAGCACGAAGCACTAAATATAACCACAAGTGAAGCAGCCCAGGTAGAGAAGTGCGGAGTAAGTGGGAATTAGCGTGCTGAAGGTGTTAGGTGACGAATTGTTCTTGGAAGAGGTGAGTGTTAAAGAGATTTTAGGAGGTAGAGTAGGATCTTATTGCTCCAAATTCACTCCTGTAAATCAGTGGCTTCCAAGGCAAAGATCACGACCGCCACCATGAAACGCTAACAAATTATTTTGCAGAAAATGCCTGGTAATACAACTATTGGCAGCGGACGTGGACAACAGTAACAAATGAAACTTTTAGGGTCAGACACGTTGCCAGAGATATGTTTTTGATTTGGAGCGGACGATATTTGCCAATGGATGCTCTAGAAGAAGCAGAAAACAGATTTACATAGTTGTCAAACCTGGTGCTACAAAGATGTAGCGTCAGAGGTAACCCTGGAGACGTTCTGCAAAAGGTCTCACTGCTTTGGAGGAAAATATAAAGAAATACAGGAAATATCAAAACATTCGCATTATAAAATGCAAATGTTTATCATAGACTTTTATGGTCTTTTTACTTGTTTTATTGAAATCAACAGAAAACATTCAAAACTGTGTAATACTATTGCGTATCTGACCGTGACTTGGTGGTTTAATGAAGATGTGCTGCTTTAAGTAAATAACACTCGAGCGTCACCTTGATCTTCTGCTAAGACAGGCTGTCGCTGTTTTTTGGACATTAAAACGTTTGAAACTTTTTAAACATGACACTCTATATAAACTTCACATAAGTGCAACTTAAATTGTAACCAATGAAAGTACTACTCAGATGTTGTAGCAATTACCCATTAATATCATTGGTTACTCTCAGGCTTCTCTGTGCATATGCTATGAAAATTAACTCATGTCTTCATGCTGAATGCTTGAAATGGCTGACTAGGTTACAGCCATTACATTCTTACATTATTCTTATGTCAATTGTTTCAACTTTGAGGCACCGATAGCCTGTGCATAGGTCACTGAACTTCATTCTCCTGCTCAATAAATATGGAGAAAAAATGGTGACATCACGGCAATAGCAACATCCTCCATTTGGACACAGCAGAACACTAAATGTTACACACTTTACCCCAATACAGCTGCACTAACTGAAGCACATAGACAGGACTTGACGTTTCAGATTAATTTAGTTATTGTTAAATTAAGACATCTATTAAAAATACAAGTTTTTGGGCATGTGGCAAGATAAGCATCGGTGGGACAGATCAAATGTTTAAAAAAAAAAAAGACACAAATGAAAATCTGCATTTATTGTATATTTGCTTTAACTCGACTGTATTTTGAATGTTTTCTAGGTATGGTGATCACTATGAGTGGAACAAAGTGGTAACCTGCATCCACAACGTGCTCAGCCAGCAGAGGTATCTGGAGCATTACGGAGAGGTGACCATTCAGAACCTGACTAACAACACCTGCACCTGCAAGATCACCTTTGTCAAGGTTAACGAAGCAGCTTCTCAGAAACTCTGAATATTTTTCTTTTAATGCTTTCTTTGAAAAAACAAAAAAACAAAAAACAAAAACAAGCAAAAACGCCAACCAAAAACGATTTTGCTCGTGCTCTCATTTAGTCTCGTTACTGGGGTTCGGACTCAAACAAGAACGAAGTGCAAGGGACAGTTATCGACCAAAGCGGCAACGTCATTCACCGCTTTGGAGGTCTTTGGCACGAAGGCATCTTCTGCGATACTCTGCCGACTCCAAAGTGCATCTGGAAGCCGAGTGAGTCTCCTTATTTCAGCGAAAAATAAAACACACTGCTCTGAGGAGCTTGCATCACACGTCAATGTTGTTGTTAATCGCGAAAGGTTTAAGCAGCATAAATCCAAGTGTCACGTTTGCGCTGCGGCCCATCTGAGCAGCTTCTGTCTTGTACAGATCCTCAGCCAAAGGATTACCTGCTGTATTACGGCTTCTCTTCGTTTGCCATGGAGCTGAATGAACTCACGCCAAACCTGAAGCCTCTCCTCCCTCCCACAGACACTCGCCTGCGCCCAGACCAAAGGTCGGAGATCCCTTCCGATTTCAAACATCATTTAAAACCAGCGTTCAAAATTACAGATGTGTAGGTTGCGAAAAAACGATGGCACAAAATGATAAAATGTGCAGCTTACTTTTGGAGTCGTTCCTCTTTCTTGGTGTTCTGCAGAATGCTGGAGGAAGGAAAAGTCACCGAGGCCGACAGGAAGAAAGACGACGTTGAAGAAATTCAAAGAGAGCGGAGAAAGCAGCTGGCCAAGAGGGGCGAGGAGCATATTCCTCGGTTTTTCAAGTAAGTGCAGACTAAATCTGGACAGATTTGTTTGTTGGTCAAACTGTGTAAAAATGTCCTTTAATTTATGGGTCATAATTTTTCCTAAACAAACATTCAAAAAATTATCAATTCAAACTTATTGTTGTATGCACAGAAGAAGATTTTTGTTCTAAAATGCCAAACAGGTATTAGATTGTACATATCTTTATTTTTCTAAGGCTCCCTGGTTTCGATCTCTTCTTATTAGAACAGAAGCTGCTAATTCATTTACA
The DNA here is from genome assembly GCF_001443285.1 of Poecilia latipinna. NCBI lineage: Eukaryota > Metazoa > Chordata > Actinopteri > Cyprinodontiformes > Poeciliidae > Poecilia > Poecilia latipinna. The sequence continues at coordinate 198,959 of NW_015112760.1, read as the reverse complement.
GCGTGGGTAACGCAAAGATGTTTCAGAGGCTGCAAAGTGTATAATCCATATTGCGTGAAAAACGAAATATGTTTTTCACAGTTGTCACCATGATCGCCAGTATATTCCAGGTTTTCAAATCGCTAATCTCCTCCCGTTCTTTGCCTCAGGAAAGCCAAAGATTCCTGTGGACGGGACGTGTGGCTGACCAATGGCACTTACTGGAAGCTCAGGGACGATCCGGGTTTTTCTAATCTTGCAAATACAGTCCTGTGGTAATGGAAAGAGACCACAGCGACATGCACACAGCGTAACTTTAGTGAGAAAGCCGCCACTCTTTGGTGGTTTTGAACAGCATAAATGACCCGCTCTGACGGAGTGGAGACGTTGCTGCTTCTGGTCTCTCTCACGGCGAACCTTCGTCGACACATTTAGACCCAACTTGTGGGGAAACAGAAAGAGCTTTCCCTTTTATGAGCTTATTGTATCATGATTTATAGAATGTTTCAACTTGATTTTAGGAACTTAAAAGTTTTCTTTAAGATTAGAGTCTGTTTTTGAATCTTGGGTAAAATGTCATTGGAATCTCGTCCTCTTAAATAGCTTTAACTGCACTTTCTAATTGACTGGATAAATGAGCTGGAATCTATTTTACAGTCAAAGTAAAACCACCTGACGTTGCTTCTGTGTAGATGTTATAACTCTGCCGCCATGCATGGAGCAGCATCTCTGTCCTCCGTGGGCTTTCTAGCTGTTTTTGCTGCCTCCAGAGGCCAAATAAGGTACAGCAGGTTTACGGCGTATTTTGTTCAGGAAACCAGCAAGTGAGAGATGAATGATGGACGCTGCACATGTTTTAATTTAGACCTATTTTTGTTAAATCGGTCTGCAACTGAATGTTGTTCCTCAGGCGTAGCTCACTTTGGATGAAGCGCTTTGCTAAATGGCAAAAATGATGCAATATTTACCCTTTGAGATGATCTCTTCCTTGTACAAGTTATTTATTTACTGTATACTGGTTAAAAATATGTTTACTATTAAAGATGATAATACGTACCCAACTACTTTTGATTATTATTCTTGGTACAATGGAAAAAACATTAAGTAAAGTTTATAATTATTTATATTTCTATGGCTATAACGTGATCAATAGTGATTAATTTTGTGCTCAGGATGCTGGTATTCACACCTACCATGAGTTATAGTGAATCTAATGGGTAGTTGTTTGGAGAAAATTAAAATCATCTCACTGTAAATAGCATTCAGTCAGAGGAAGTGTGTGCATAGCTTTGTTTATGAGGCTGAAATCCAAAATATATAACGTCACAAAATGAACACCATGTCCTCTAATCAATTTATTTTTTATTGAAGTGTATAGAATAAAATAAATTTTACATTAAAATTGGAAAATATTTTTTTTTTTTCTTTTGCATGAATGACATAGTAAAGCCCCTCATTCGGTGTAACCCAACTAATTATTGTATTATTAAATAATAGTGGTCATAACAAGTAAAAAAAAGTGTCCTGTTTGTCAGTAGCAAGCAAGATGCATCATTGACTTAACATGCGTGAAATCAGTAGAAAACTTTGGATCGTTTTCATCAGTGTAACCCTCCACACACATTTCGACTTCCTGCCTTCACAAGGAGGATTTTGCACCGTTTCCTTCCTTTTTCATTCATTTCTAAAGCCTAACCTGAACTCAATTCAAACTTTAAACCTGAGCTTTGAGCCCCATAGCAGTTCTCATAGTATGCATTGGAAAAATGGGCCTTACCAGAGGAGAAATGCTAAAACACACACATCCATCCATGTGTCCGAACTGGAAGCTGTGTCTCAGACTCAAGGTCTCACACATAAGGTTTCCTACTGATTAAAAGACAAGATCACGTTCAGCTTTACACATTTATCAGTTTTCAAAGTTATGACTGATCGTTAGGTAACTGGACTGCGCTGTAGATTTAAAAATAAGATAAGTCTGAGAGATATTTGGTATGTATTGATCGACATCCAAGCAAACAGATCTGATGATAGTTAACATATCTTTGTAGTTCCAAGACATCGTTTGAAAGACGAGGGACTGACTAGACCAAATCATTGTGGAAGAAATAAATCAGCAAGTAAAAAGCAGCCAGAGTTTGAGAGGTGAAAGCTTTAATTTCATTTAAAAAACAAAACAAAAAAACAACAACAAATATACACATATGCCATGTTCAATAAATAAGTTTCTTTTTCTCCTCCTTGACAAATCTCCATTATTCATTTGCTTGCTGCAATTTATAAGCATCTCATGAGTAAAAGAACAATTACTGCTTCCTAAACGGCACAAACCTTTCACACACAGAAATGAACATTTGTGGCTTGAGCTGTGCGGTCTCCTTTATTCACGCTCTGCTTAATTTTTTTATTTTTTAAATTGTACAGCAAAATCTCCAGAAATGCAGTCCTATTTTCAACTAGAGGGAAACGTGCCATAGGAAAAAAAAAAAAAAAAAAAAAAAAAAAAAATAAGAGGAGGAGGGACACCGAATTTTTCTATAAGA
>NW_015112760.1:180440-193349 GCF_001443285.1 Poecilia latipinna | reverse complement strand
AATTGGGAAGAAATACCCCCGAAAATAGATTCCTTTTTTAAAATTAGGAAAAAAGGCCAAAAAAAAAAAAAAAAAAAAAAAAAAAAAAAAAAATAGCTGAAGGAGTCGAGTCACTGAAGTTTCTCATAAGGTCTGGGATGTTCAGCAGGGGCCCTTCCTGAGGTATCTGACAGCATTTTCATGCAGCTGTTTGATGTGAGATTTTGCCACCATGTAGGTGAGAGGTCATTTGTTTACCATGGAGACCACAGAAAATAAAAAAAAAAGCAACTGATATATTTGCAGGCTGGTATTTCTGTGACACTTTCTCTCTTTGTTTCTGCATGTGCATCCTCGCCCTAAATTAATTTCATCTTCATTCAAATGCCCTTACAGAACATTGGAAAACCTTCATCGATGTACCGCGAGAATAATTATTTGACAAATATGAATATATTAAATAAGAAACATTTTCTTGTAGAAACATAACACGAGAAACACAATGAGATTTTCTCTCTAATGTGTTTTCAGCACCTTGTTACTATTTAATGAATCGTTACATCTGTTACCATTTAGACCATTTCATACACATTTCATAACCTGTTTATTTAATTTCTGGCATTAAATAAATAACAAAAAACTACCGATTAGCTTAAGCTAATGCCATGCCACCAGTAAATTGTAGCTATTAGCTACTACAAGTAGCTACACGGTGTCATTTAGTAAAAATAGGCTAATCAAGTGCACAGTTTCAGCACCCTGATGTATGCATTACTATAAAATTTTAAAGTTTGAATCTTATGAAACCAGTAAAATGCATTTTTAGCTACTTGTTATAATTATTTAGCCTATATAGCTATAAGTTGTGGCTGCACAGTGGGGGACTGGTAGCAGCGTTGCCTTGCAGCAAGAAGGTCCTGAGTTCAAATCTCAGCCTTGGGTCTCTCTGTGTGGAGTTTGCCTGTTCTCCTTGTGTATTTGTGGGTTCTCTCTGGGTACTCCAGCATCCTCCCACAGTTCAAAAACATGACGTAGGTTAGTCGGCCTCTCTAAATTGTTCTTAGGTGTGAACATGTGTGTGTCTGTATGCTGATAACCTATCCTGGGTGTCCAGGACCCCTGTAGATAGGAACCAGTCCTCCCTGCAGCTCTGCAAGGATGAGCGGTTATAAACATGAATAGAAATGGATATAGGTGGATGCAACAACCTTTTGTTTCATTGAAACTGTTTTAGAAATGCTTTTAAATATTCCCCTTTCTTTTCCCTGCAAATTTACAGTCTACAGACTCATTAAATTTACAAAGAGGTTAAAATGTAAACATGCTTTTTAAAAAAAAAAAAAAAAACGAGCATTCCTACTTGGCTTTAACCGCATGTGGCAGTTGTTGAATTTCTGCTCGTCGCAGTAGTAATGGCTCCATCAGTTAACACCATCTCCATGCATTTCACACGTGTAATCAATTTGAGCTTGGACGGTCAACACTGAAATTTCCCTGATAGATAACACCGGGCGCTCGCTTGTCGCCTCCGGTGTTGTCTGAGGCGTTTAGCACACCTGGTGAGGAGTGAGAAGCAGACCTCTGATCAGCTCCGACTGTGGCCTCACTCTTTATTTCTGTCACCAGGCCAGGAGCCGGGCCTCTGTCAACCAGCGTCACCACATGATGGGTCCTGAGACCAGGGGGGAAATTCAGAGTGTCGGTCTGGTCACTTTGTGCTTCCTGTTTATTGTGGTCTAAGGCTGACAGTTTAACTACAGGTGCATGTGGGCGTCCTCACGACCTGCTATCAACTGATCTACAGAATGACTGCCATTTTGTCTGTGTTTTAAAAGCCTGCGTGGTTCTCTTCTCTTCTCCTCTCTTATTGATGCCGAACAGCATCAATAACGCTGTTCGGCAGTTATTGATGCTCATACTGATTGTGGGTTTATTGACGGGAGTGATTTAACATCGACTAATTATTGCAAGGTCAGAATCTTCGCACTCTACACCCGCGTGCCTCAGCTAGTCTTGTGTGAAGCTTTTTCCATAAAGTACAATCTATCTAACTCAATCGTTACCCTGCAGCTGCTGCTAAAAGTTAAGTGGAAAAAAAAAGGGTGAGTGATTGAAGTTTATAGCAGATATTCCAAACTTAAAGAGTAGTGATGTCTCCATCACCTGAAAATGGAAAGAGTATCGCACAACTACAAACTTACCAAGACAACGATGCCTACCTAAATTGACAGACTGGCCAACGAGACAATTAATCAGAAAACCATGAAGGAGACCCTTGGTTACTCTGACGGAGCTGCAGAGACGCATATGGGGGATATCCAGTGACGTTACAGTCAGCAAATCTGGGATTTATGTGTTAAGAAATCAATTGTTAAAATAGAGGGAAGAGAGGAGGTGAAGGTGATCAGGTTCAATGAAATTCTATTTTTTCACCTACATACAAAATGGTGAGGCAGAAAACCAAAATCCTGATCACACCATCTCCACCATAAAGCAAAGGTGGCAACTTACAGCGGAGATGCTTTTTTTCAGAGACACTAAAACCGGTAAGAGTTGTTGGGAGCATGGATTAAACCTGGAGGAAAACTCGATAGAGACTGCAGAGACTTGAGCCTGGAGCTGTGGATCATCTTCCTACATGAGATTGAACTCTAGATCAAAACAAATAAATTTGTAAGAATGGCCAAGAATTAAATCTGATTAGCAATTGATTGAAAATTTAAAGTTAAGGTGTTTTTGCACAGATGAACGGTCAGAAATTTCAGTCTCTCCATGCACACTTTGAGCTGGGGTTGAATTCAAATGTCACTTTTTTTTTAATTATTTGTAAAAAATAAAAATAAAAAGTATCAAAAAGTTGTTGAGCTTCATAATTATTCACTAATTTGCATTGGTCTATCACAGAATGGCATTAAAAAACAAGTTTGGGGTAATAATGAGAGAAAATTTGGAAAACGTCTAGGTGTTTGAACACATTAAAGGGCCTGAATCTGCCTTTGTTTTCAACTTTGTGTGTATGATTAAACATTATGCATGAATGATCACTGCCAGATGCTGCGCAACCTCCAGATAATGTGTCTATTTCATTGTGCTTTTGCCGTCACTGCCACACTATTAACACGCATCTGCTAAGCTGTACTAAACCCTGCTCTGACTTTGACCTTTTCCACCGACTGCCTGCACTTCTCCTCCACTGCCACAAGTGGGAGCTGCATCGTTTATCATGAGCTAAAGGTGAGAGAGGACATGAGTTTTTCTGTGTTTTTTTTTTTCTTCTTTTTTTTAAATTTTATTTCTGCTAACCAGTTTCGGCGTAGAATCACTGGGAGAAATGAACGTGAGCACATCACGAAGAAATGTGTAAACGGCTGAGGGTGCGAAGGAAGACACAGACGAGACATGGCACCGCAGCCGGAGTGGGTTTGATGCAGAAAGAACAGACAATTCCTGCAGGCATCTGTCAGCAAGCAGATATGCAGATGTTTGGGCTTCCCCCGCCCTCTCTTAAATCTCCAGATGTTTCAAAGACTTTCAGTCACACCTCTGTATGTCTGTTTGGTGTTTATGTGACTGTAGGCCAGAGACCCAGTCACATCCACTTCTGTTTACTTTGTCGCTGTCCTTTAAAGAGTTCCTCCTGTGATCATTTTGACTCTTGTGAGATGAAACTTTACGCTGTGGATGTTTATCACTGTGAGGGCTTACGTTTTGTGGTTCTGTTTTGTGTCAATCCATCATGAAGACCTTGCAGACCGGACAGACTCAGGGGCGCTGTGAGAGGGCGTTAGGAAACGTCTGTGATGAAACGGGAGGCCCTCAGTGGGTGTAATAGCCGTAGTAGTCTGGATCGCTGTTGCTGTCTTTTTCACAGACCTCCCCAGCACGCGGAGGCGGGGAGTTTTCAGTGCTGGACGTGTAGGGCGACACTCTCCTCTTCTTGTTTCCCTCGAACATGCCCGAGTCGGCCGAGTCTGCTGATTTGACGGAGGGCGGCTCGAGCCAGGGGTCCTCGGCTGCCACCCCGGTGGGGTCTTTCGGCTTTTCGTGCAGCACGGGCGGCTGCAGGGACTCCAGGAGCGAGGGCGCGTGCAGCCTGGGGTTCCCGGGGGGCGTGGAAGACGACGACGAGGAAGAAGAGGACGAAATGGGCCTGAACCAGCTCAGACTGGGGGCGGGTTTGCTGGGATACTGTGGGGTGTGCCTGCTGGCGCTCCATCCCGCTGACCCGGCCGCTGATACCGACACGCTGCTCGACGCAAAAGGATGCTCTGGGTAGTAGCTGAGGGCATGGTGAGCGGACGTCTGCAGGGGGAACGGCTTGTAGAAGCCGTTTCCAGAAAAGTCCCCCTCATAGGAGGATGCGAAGTCAAGCCGGTTTGGTGGTATGTTCTGCTGCGGGGGCAGGTACCAGCGACTGTGCGGTCCCGGACTAGAGGACGGGTCTTTGTGCTGCTGGCCCATGCCGATGTGATCGCGGCCGTAGAAGCGGGTCTGCGACAGGGGGCTAATATATTGTTCAGAAAGGTAGCTCTGTGGGTAGCAGGTCCCCGGTAACAACTGCTGGCCCTCTGTAGGAGAAGGGGTGAGGCGATCAGAGTCGGGAGGAGCGTAGAGCCTAGGCAGCAGGGAGGAGGAGGGGAAGAGAAGAGAGTGTGAGAAGAAGAGGAAAAAGAAGAAGGTGTTATTTCCTGCCCAAACCTCAAACAACTATCAAACATCTCTCAGCCCCTTACACCCTTTCACTGCAGCATGCTCAGCAGCAGCGCAGTAATTGCATCTATTCTAATATTAAAAAGGCGACATGAGCACTCAGGGCATTTCAGTGACAGCACTGATCCAGTTGAATTATTTAGGCAGAGTTCACACAATGTTCTCAAACCGGAGCGAAAAAGGAAAGGATTTGCTGCTGCTGCTGCTGCTGCTGCTTTCTCTTTACAAACACAAGTATTTTCCAAATTACTTACGTGTCGTAATTGTCGCGGAAACCTTTTGCGAAGGGGTTATGGTCTATTTTCAGCTGAGTGATCTGTGTAGGGAACAGGAGGAGGGCAGCGAGAGAATGTAGGCACAGGAAAAAGAGAAGGAGTGAGCAACTACCATGAAGAAACAAGAGAGCAGTTAGAGAGGAGGTCACTGACTAATAATTAATGAGGTCAACATGCTGGAAAGAGTTGATATTTAGAACCACAAAGTGGGTGATCACACCTACAGAATCGATGCCAGTATGTCTGTGCTAAGCGTTGACAACGTTTTAGATGATGCAGCTGTCAGTGAAACATTGAGTAGTCGGCGACTCTCAGTTGAACTGGCGTTGCACCGATTGCACAGTCACATGTACAGTGCAGTGAAAAAGGTATTTGTCCCATTGCAGACTTTCTTCTGTCATGAAGCAAATTCGTAGCCAGCAAAGATAAGCAAAGCAGACACATGATACAATCCCTAAAGGATGATTTCATTCATCAAGGGAAAAAAAGCGATCTAATATAAGAAATCACCGAGATAGATCCTGTGTGAAAATATGAAGTAGGCTGTAAGATCTTTAAAGCAGCACATCGTCCCCCAATCTAAAGAAGTTTAAAACAGATCAGCCACAAAGTCATTGACTTTTATCAGTCTTGAAAGCGCTCACAAAGTGCTTGGGAGCACCATTATCCACAAATGGAAAATATCTGGAACAATGACAGAACATTGTCAGGAGTTACTCAAATTACTGAAGCAGCATTCCTCCATGAAGCCATAAAAGAAACTCAAACTCACTTGCCTCACCTGAAGCCCGCGTTTATAAAAGTCAGGGGAAAAAAATGGTATCCACTGGAGAGCTCCAAGATCAAAGCTTATGCATGCAAAACCTTTTTGTTCTCACAACAAATGGCAAATTTTGATGACGACAAAGACTCTTTGGAAAATATTAATTAAGTGGTGCTTCCTGTTACATCTGGTGAAGAACTAATAAAGTACAATTTACTGACAGCGAAACACGGCGGTGAAAATTTCATGGTCCGGGATTACTTTGCTGTTTTCCATAATGGAACTGCGTACTCTTCTCTTGAGCAGAAAATCAGAATGGGGAATGTCAGTCCGTCAGTACGTGACGTTCAGTCGTAGCGCACCTGAGTTATGCAGCAGGAGTGATGAAAACGCACTGAGGAGTCCACTTTGGAAAAGTTAATGGACTTAATGGACTCCAAATGGCTAATGGGCTTAAATTATGACCTTAATCAGGCCATTAATGCGCTCTAATGCGGCTCAATTCTGCAAGAATATAGGGCCAAAATTCCTCCACAGCTGTGTAAAATACTCTTCACCAGGCATCACAAATGCTTAATGGCAGTTGTTGTCGCAAAAGACGGCACAACTGATTATGAAGTTTAGGACTCACTAACTTTTTCACATTTGGCCATGTTGATTTGGATGCTTTTTTCCCCATTAGGCATGAAATCATCATTTAAAAATTTATTTTTGTGTTTACCCAGGTTACCCTTGTCTGCTGTTAAAATTAGTTTTGTCATTTGAAACATGCAAGTGAGAAAAAAAACAACAAAAAAAAAAACAGAAAAATTCTGGACGGGTGCAAATAGTTTTTCCACACCACTGCATGCATGCAAATATCAGATCCATTCAGTGTTTTAAAAGAACTATAACAGCTCCGTAATAATATAATGTAATTTCTTCCAGTGAACAATATGTGCTAAAAAAAAAAAAAAAATCTTACGTCTGCGTTCTGATAAGCGGTGACGGCGATGAACTGCGTCTCTGGAAAGACAAAGGTCTGAGCTTTAGAGGACAGGAAGGGGTCCTCTGAGCCGTCCTCCTTCACCTCCACTATGTGAAGACGTGGCTGGTACTTGTGGAGCGACTGGAGCACAATCATCTGAGGGCAAAGCGCAATTAAATTCACAAAATTACCTTAATAGAACAAAGAAAGTCAAATGATGCTAGAGCACTTTCACACAATGATTTTTAGTGATTTTGACAACATGTCAGGAAGTAGGCAGGGATACCTGTGCCACGTTGTTGGTGCTGCCCTTGTTGTTGGTGAGCTTGAGCTTGCTGAATGACACTTCTTGTCTCATCCAATGAGCCCCGGAGTTAGGAGAGTCAGGGTGCATGTACATCCGATTCCCTGGAGTCACCAAAGGAAGTCATCAGCCACAGGAGCACGGTTCGTAGTTGCGCGTCGACGGTGACTTACAAAAGTACTGTTTACCACTTGACCTTTTACATTTTGACCTCATTTTATTTGATAGGGATTTCATGTGGTAGACAAGACAGCAGGGAAGCCCGATGAAAACCAGTCAAGTTTCCCTGTCTCTGCTAAGGAAAAGCATCCCCACAGAATGACTACGCCTCTACCGTGTTTTACTGTGGGTATAGTTTGTTTCAAACTATAGCATTTTGGACTTTAGATTCATCCAACCTAAACACATTTTTCATGTTTTGATGTGGGCCCTTACATGTCTTGAGACAAACTTTGAATTGGACTTCTTACGGTTTTTGTTGAACAATGGGTTTCTTTTTGGCATTTTTCCAATCTGAAGACTAATCTGAGATTCATCAAGAGATTCTCCAATTTCAGATTAGGGCCTCTGGGTTCCTCTGATTAATGCTGACCTCATCTGACCTGTCAGTTTGCTGCTCTGTTACATAAAACCCCAATAAAATACACTGCGGATTGTGGTTGTAACAAGACAGAAATATGACAAATTTGAACTATTACGAATATTTTTGCAAGGTTCTCGAATAGATTAATAGATGAATTAATAGATTAATAGGTCACATAACCCATCCATCCATTTTGTACTGTTTAAAAAATGCAGAACATTTGATTTCTATTTGCAAAAAAATTTGAAAAAGCAATATTATTTAGTTTTTTCTGTCATGGCCAATTGCTACATCCTGTAATCAAGCATGCTGTGCTTTCTTATTCTTTTGATACATCACTGCTCTCACATCATCTATACCACCGTGAATTTTCACAGCATCACCACAGTGACCTTCTAACCTGAATTTGTTCATACCACATGAAGTGCACTATTAAATCTAATTGAGAAAAGCCGTGTCACCACAGTTTCCACAACTTTAGCACAACATCATTCACCTTTTCCACAACAACTGGCAAATGTGCGACAACACCTTAGAGTTTCTCTCATTTAGACAAATGTGGTTTGTTTATCATCAATCATGGGTTCGACTTGCTTTTATGTGTATGTGTTTTATTCAAGTGAGAACAGGAAGAACTGCTGAATGGAAGGAGAAGAGATCAAGGAGTATAAGAGGAAGGGAAAAAAAAAATTCTTTACAAAAAAGTCTTTTCAAAATGAAATTGCGTGGGCTCCAAATCGACCTGAAAGGATCTAAACACATGGACCAATAGTTTTGTTCATATCCTAATTTTAACATTTAATATAAAACCATTTTTTGAAAGTTCAAAGAAGCAGATACATGCTTGGTAGGGATTACTGTGACACCAACAACACGACACAAGCGATCGTCGCTACTTGCTGGTCCAGGAGGAGTGAATGCAATCAATGCAATCTATTGGGTTTCCTCAAAAACTTTGTAAGCTACTTTGAAATAAGTAGGATCAATTGGCACGTAGATTGAACTGAAAGAAATCTTTTTGTAAAGTGCCTCAAGATGACCTTTGTTCGGAAACATTTTTCATCTGCTTTCAAATCCTTCAAAAGGCGTCGAAACGGTGGAAGGAGGCGATCTATCGGGAGAGACCAAAGTGGATTTTTTTTCTTTTTCTTTTTCTCTTACTTACAAAATACAGCGCGAAGAGAGAAAGTGACACTTTGCTTCACTCTGAACACACCAATTCACATGGTGGCACACGACAGTGGCAGTTTTTACTCTGTGGTTTATGAATGACCAGAGGAACCTCAGCGAGGGGCTTGGTTTTAGACTTCTCACCGAACTGTGGAGAGATGCGACTACTTGAGTTACATCCTCAGCATGTCATCAAGAATGCTTTATCTTAACTCATTTTGCCACCAGATCTGATCAGATTTCACTGCCTCTGAGGAAGAATAGCCTTCACACAGCATGATGCTGCCTCCGACATGCGTCACTGTGAGCATAGTGCTTTCAGGATGAAGTGCAAGAATGGGCTGTGATCACTTTTTCCAGGCATCGTGTCATTTTTATACAGTATGTAATTTTTGGAGTAATTGTATTGATTAAAAAGATGTCCAGCTGTTAAGATACAGTAACATCTAGAGCAGTGGTGTCAAACTCATTTTAATTTTGGGCCGAATCAAAAATCTGAATGTTCTTAAAGGGCTGGTTCTACCAGAATCTATTGATAAAACCAATAAAACTGTTAAAATATCAATAAATAGCTGTTCTTCCAGGATTTGTGATTGTTTTAGTGTTTGTTTTTTTTTTTGCAATCAAAATTACAGATTTTGTGGTGAATATTAAGAAAAATTTGTAATTTTTTTTTTTTTTTTACAATATTTGCGCTAATGTATGATGTTAAATGTGACTCTTTATGACTCGCCGTATCAGTTACGGATTCAATGTTTTTGACCAATTTTGAGAAAATTTGCAGTAAAATCAGGAAAAAATGTGGAAATTTGTTGATTTTGTGCGATTTTTTGCAGATTTGTGAAAAACTGGAAGGACTTATTGATGTAATTTGGAGTCCAGAGGGCCACATAAAAAGCTACAGCAGGCCAGATTTGGCCCCCGGGCCTGGAGTTTGACACCTGTGATCTAGAGGCTCAAGTGGAAAACGTTGTGACTTTATTGCGCAGACATTGATAATTAAATCTGTAAAAACCATAAAAGTAAAGTTACCACTCATTAAAATAGCACATCTAGCCTTTTTTTTTTTTTTTTGCTGCTTCTAAATAGTTAAAAAGTCCAGACAGTGAACTGTAGCTTCAGCTAGCAATTTAAGTCGGTTTCCATCAAACCAAACAGAACATGCAGAGAAGTGGCAGACGTGAAGCGACACCAGAGCGTCCACAAGAAAGTGCCTACCAGTGCATCATGATGCACATTCTGGTTGCCTCTATTGCCTGTGGATGTGCTGCTACACAAACCACTTCCTCGAGATCCTCCATGTTGCACGCATTGAGATGAAAACTTCTTAGCTCCCCAAAGACTGAAAAGAGGTTTTGTACTCCACCTGATGTTATCTAATCTACAACTGAAAATCTGGGTTCACGAAGATTACTTTGAGTTTTTTCTCCATCAGTTGTGGCGGGAGGAGGGGCGGGAGGGTAAGTGTGTTATTGGCAGGCACTGGCGCAGGTTTTTTTTTTCTGTTTTTTTTTTTTTTTTTTTTTTTTTGCTTGAAGTTATTTGTGAAGCAGTAAGAGCCTTATGACGTCTTCTGAGATTCATGACATTACTTGAAATGAATAATTTTGAAAAGATGAGAGGAAGAAAAAGAACCACTTTCAGGACAAAAGTTACTTTATTACTACTGGGAGAATGAAATATGTTGCTTTCAACACATCAATACCAAAGTGAAAACTGCTGGTTATGTAAGAAAAACAGTTTCAGCATAAAGTACGATGTGCAGAAAATTTGTGCTGCACTAACATAAGTGTGACTAGTGAAAGTGGTAAAATTAACTTGACCGAGAAACCAATCTAAAAGTGTTTAGTTTATTTACTGAGTAAAATCATCCTGAAGCTTAATAATGCGATAATGTCTGCTGGTAAGAAATTTAGAAAAACTTTTACTTTTTGTTTTTATATGTGTAATTTTTACCTAATAATCTTGCATTTTTACTCCATTTTGACATTTGAAAATGCAAATTTCATCTAGTGGATTTCTTTTATACTATGGTTTTATACACACCTGGCATGTTTCCCTCTGCTTTCCCACACTGGACCCATTTGCCTCCCTGGTACCTCCAGTGGTGCTGATCGGCCAGAACCACGTCTACGTAGACGTTATAGTGGGCAGACGGATCCAGCACGCTGATGTTGAAGCTCAGGAAGGGAAACATCCTCCTGGATAAAAACAAGCGAATGTTTATCTGATGTTTCTTGAACACACACACCTTGTAGAATGAAGAAGAAACACAAAATCTTACCAAGTATTTTTGGACTAGTTTCTAGTGCCAATATTTCAGCAAACTTGAAATAAGCCAAAACTAACTTACAGGTAACTTTTAGTAAGATATAGAGGCTTATTTTAAACAAATCATTTCTTAACATTGATAAAAAAAGTGTCAGTTCCATCAGCAGATTATTTAACTTGTAACAACACATTCTTCCCATGTTATAAGAACATTTTTCTTTGAATACAACTAGTACTTTTTCCATTATTTAGTAAGGAATTATTTACTTAAAACAAACCTCTATACCTTGCTAAAAAGTTTCTTTTAAGTTAGTTGGTCTTATTTTAAGCGTAATAAGATATTTGCACTAGACACTAGACAAAAAAATAAATATGATTTTGTGTTTTTGTCATGTACGTCTGTGAAACTCTCCTATATCACAATTATTAACTAAGTTCATTCCTTCTATTTCTTTATTGGTTTGGTAACACACCCCTGGTGCGTCACCTAAAAATACATGTTTTAAGTGGCTGATCGATCCTGGTCAAATGTGCATTAAACTCAGAGAACTTTTGTCCAACAAAGAAGCTGAGAACCTGCTAAACCTTTGGAGCTCTGGGTGTCAAAAATGCCTGTCTTGCATTGATCGTTTTGTTAAGGTGTTCATTTTGAAGACTTGCCAGACTTTATTTTGATTTATTATAAAAGATGTGCATTTAAGACTGTCTGCACTCTGAATTCAGTGTGCAGAACCTCCAGACACTCAAATCAAGACCCAGAGAGACCGCTGTGGCTGGCGCTGTCATCTGTGTCCGGACTTGTGTCTAAACCAAAGAGACGTGTGAGAAGGGATCTGCTCAGTGGTGATACTTCTGGTTCTGTAACTCGCAACTCGCAATACATCTTGTTTTGGAGCCAATAGGTGCTTTTTTATCCTCTTGTTCTGAGTAAATGGTGAACTCTTACATTAGTTTCCCTTTAATGTGAGCTTGCTACAGTAATTCTGGGCAGAAAGTGGGACCCATATGATTGTAGTTGTGAGGTGAAGCAGCGGTTTCAGCAACAACCATCTGAGACTGAGCTGCGCCTACGAAGAGTAAGAAAGGAACACTATCTGCACCGTTTTATTGTTTTTATTGTCACAAGAATCTGGATGTATTGTGAAAACGAAGAGGGTTGTTAATCCCCAAAATTTAAAGTATTGAATTAAAATGTTTTTTTTTGCTGTTTTCACTCAATTTAAAGATATAATTGAAGTTTCAGCAATATTTTCCATCATCCAGTGTTTTCAGATTATGACATAAATTTTCTTTAAAAAACTTATGATTAAATAAACATATTTGTGTGACATATACTGTCTCACCTTTAACATAACTAGTCAGTATAAAAAATCCCAACATATTAGAAAAGAGGGGACATTTACATGAAAATCTGAAATAGTCTCAATTTATTATAAGGGATTTAAAAAAAAAAAAAAAAAAGATTCCTGTGGGGGCGTCAGCACACCAAATACCCGCTTTGTTTCCTTAGAATTAGAGTGTAAGCGAAGAAGGGGCGGGGAGGCGGGGGTTTGGAGGAGGCTGAGACTGTGGGTGAATATTTAATGCTGCTGTTAATAAAAGATGCCCCAGAAGATGCTCTTGATTGCCGGGGCTTTACACGTTGAACTCATTTTGACCACCAATGGTTTCAGTGAGACGAGGTAACTGGGAGGTCAGGGCGTCCCCAGGTTCACTCCCAGGGAAAGGGGAGGAAAAAACTGAGTTACTCCAAATCAAAATGACACACAGCTGTGGCTACAAACACTCGGCACCCAAAAATGCATGTCAGAGACATGACAGAGAAGCTGTAAAATTAGCTTTCCTGCGAAACTGACATGTAGTGCTAAGGCAACAAAATTATATATA
>NW_015112760.1:151558-177295 GCF_001443285.1 Poecilia latipinna | reverse complement strand
TATATATATATATATATATATATATATATATATATATATATATATATATATATATATATATATATATATATATATATAACTACATGACTCAGTCTGTTTTAATTCTCATATTTGTCATCTGGCTGTCTCAGTTTTTTACCCACAGAAACGTTATCTTCCACACACAACTTTTTATAAATCTAAATGCAGCAGCTACGAAGTTTTTTGAGATGAACTGAACTCTGAAAGAGCGATGCTTTGTTTTGACACTTATTTATGACAACGATCACAAGTCACAGTCTAAGTTATGGAGTTTTTAAAATGGGATCATGTAGATACAAAAAATAAATTGTACAAAAAGAATTTTAACCAAAGATATTTTGTTTAATAACGTCTATTTTTGTTACAGTTTTATTTAAATTCATCTACTTTCACCACAAATTTTCCAGGTTTAATTTCATTTGTCGGTTTGATAACCATCAGGGCTTTATGTTTTTGATCAATGTCTGCTAGTATCATATGATTTTCCATTCACAACACTTTAGTAATGATGTTATAGAAACAGACCTTATATGCCATGACTAACAGTTTAGGAAGGTTTTCATAGAGATAAAATACAACTTTTGGACAAACTTTGTACTTTTTTAAGGCTTCAAAAAGACCCAAACTAATTATTTACAGATTAAGATTATGCCAATACACAATACTGAACAAAAGTTTATTATGAATTAAATATTCTCTAGTGAATCAACATTATATAAAAAAGTATCGTGACATAAAGCTGTAATATTGAGTGAATTAAGGCTTTCAAAGCTACGGTTAAGTGAATAAAATACTAACATATTAGACAAGTTATAAGAAAACCACAATTAGAAAACTAATTGCTTTTTTATCATGATGAAAAAGCTATTGAATAAGTACAGTCTCCAGTGCACACACAATATATTAATAAAAACATTATCATATAAAAAATACAAATGCAAATATGCACAACGACGAACAACTTGACCGTATTTTACAGTAGTGTTAATATATGACTGTTAGGTGAAATAGGCAAATGTTTCTCAAAGAAAGCAATGCCAGCTCATATAAAGTTATGTTTGGCTAAAACTAAGCTAATGTGCAATCCATTAAAGACAACAGTGATTAAAAAAAAAAAAAAGACTGGCTATGTAAAATACAGGTTACTACTCGTGATTAATGTAATGTGCTAGCATAACAATGTCTGATGCAACACGCGTCGTATTGGAGTGACTACATGCATATACCAGGGCCTAATGTTTGACCTTTAACCTGCCTGTTTTACAGCGATTGAACACCTTTCAAGGTTTTGAAAAATGTGCTATGAGTAAGAGGTAATTCCCTCTTCTTTTGATTCTTTCTGATACGGGAGGAGGGGAATTAATTATTTCAGATTACACATTGCTCATTATGCAGCGAGTCTGCAGCACAACTCATGGCATTAAGTTCAGCTCCAATGAAACCCCTCTAGTTTTCTGAGGTTGTATATAAACTAATGTGTGAATTAATAGATATGTACAAGTGATTGCATGGCTTAGTCATTGTAGGAGGACAAAAAATGTAGATAGATACATAAACAATCCGTCTTTCAGCAACACCCTTTTATTTCTTGTCTGAGGCCCTTTGTTGTGGGTGGAACAAATGCCGTAGATAAGATCCATTGTGAACGGGCTCGCTGCTTTACAGTAAAAAGGTGCGCTCTTATGATAAAACTAAGGCTTAAACGCCATTAATCTACGGAAATGGCTGCTTCGAAACAAGATAGAGATTCATCGCATTTAAATGATGCTGCGACAAAGCAGAGAGGCAGCAAAGTTTATCCACAAATATGAAGCGTCTGTCCTTGATAGCAAGATTTTTATTGTTGCAAATTTCATCAAAGAGCAAATGAGTTTGCATTAGTTGTAATATTATAGCAGTCACCAGTTGGTCTAAATGTACATTTTTAAATGCAGACAAACAGTATTCAATTGGGCGTCATATTTATGGTCTCCAAATGAATAACTTTGCAGAGAGGGGCGACCTTTCTATTTAGATCTCTCATTTATTTCTATTCATTCATTTTCCTGGCTACAATTAAATACATGAAAAATTAGGGAACTCCATAACACCCCGTGTGTTTTTCTAACAAAACAAAACTGGACATATGAATATTTAATATGAATTTCAACAATATTGAGCAATTAAGCTAACGCATATACATAATAAGAACCGAAGATTTATTCACACTTAAAGTGGCTGAAATTACAAACAAGCCTATTACATCCTTGCACATAACAGAACCACACATTTTGATTAAGGTTTGCCCTCATTTAAGCCTCAGACATTTAATCTGGTGTGCAACAGAATGTTAAAAATGAGAGTAAACAGTAAAGTATGACTAGGTATCCAGAAAGAGGACTGTGTCACTCTCTGAGTCTCAGAAGAACTTAAATTCAGCTTTAGCAAAAATGCTAAAAGAAGCTCCCGTAAAATATAAAAATTCATCACATGGCCTACACCTCGTTCTTATTACCGTTAATGCAAAACTTTTTTCACGTAATCAAAAAGCGATTTCACAAGTATAAGTTTAACTTGAGGCGTGCTGGGAAAAACCTTATGCTCTCTAAGAAAAACATAAAAAGGCAAGACTGAAGTTAGCCACAAGAGATGTAGATAAAGACCAGTATTTCTACAATAATGTTCTGTGGATGGATGAGTATGACTTAATACGCCATTACAGTACGTTCAATACCATAAAGCAAGGAAGTGCCACAAATACCATCATGTATCTCTGAATGCTTGAGGAGAATGTGAAACCATCAGAAAAAAAAATAATTAGGTTGGTGCAGAACCGGTTGTTGCAACATGGCAATAATCCAAAACATGCCAGTGAATTCAGCAACGACCGTCTGAACACTAAGAAATGTAGTCCTGGGTTGAGTCAACAGATTTTGGTTTCATTGATCGGCTGTGGTGTAACTTGAAACTGGCTGTGCAAGCAAGAAGCCTCTCAAACATCTCGCAGCTAAAAGTGAGGATTGGGCCAAATGTTCCTCTGATACGTAAAAACAAGGAGGTGATAGCAAACAGTGGGTCGCTGGAGAAATGTTCAGCCAAGTGGAGGTAACACCAGCTGTTAGCTGCAAACTATTCAGATTTTCTTTGATCTCTTTGCATAACGAATAAAACAACAGTTTCTCTTTCTCTAACAAATAAAACTTCTCCAGTGCTTTAAAAATACAACGAGCAAGCACAGTTGCCTCTGATGCTTTCCTAGATAATTTTAACCGAAGCCTCCACCCCCCATTTTACCAAAACTTGCATTTTCTAAAATTCAAAGCAGATGCTTGAATTTTGTTGGCGTAAATCCAGATGCAAACACTGGCGTTCCATAAAGCAGGGAGATGAACACAATAGATTTCGCTTTGAATTCAATGCTTTCCAATGCAGATCAGAAGGCAAAACAGTAGCACTGTTTTTTTTTTTTTTTTTTTTTTTTTTTTTTTTTTTTTGTCTGTGTTTGTGTGCAGGAGATCTGGTGAAGAAGCTCTGTTGATTAATATTTCCAACTGGTGCAGACATGCATCTGAGCAACCACAGGTGACGGAAAACAAGCTTGCTGTGGCCACAACTAGCAGAGCTATGCTGTGTCACAATACAGCTCAACGTTTTTACATGACTGAGTGGAAATGAAAACATTACCACATGGTAATACAAATTCTGTCTTGAAAAATAATTCATCTTCTGACCACTAGAGGGCTAGGAACACCACACACACACACACACACACACACACACACACACATATATATATATATATATATATATATATATATATATATATATATATATATATATATATATATATATATATATATATATATTTTTTTTTTTTCTATTTTTAAAGTATGGTTTCCTAGAGGCTGTTGTTGCTTTTTTAAATGTATTATAGTGCTGTAGAAAGCAGTTACATTTACCTTATTTTAAAAGAATAAAGATGGAAATCACCAGGAGGAGTCAAGCTGATAGATTCAGTGGACAGGTTCAGTTTAAGTTCACATTCCACCGTTTTCAACAGCAGGAAATTAAAATGTTTTAAGTAGAATCAGTGGGTATTATTTCACTACTTTTATGCCTCACTATTTTTTTTAAATAAAACAGCTGTTTGCTTGATGTTGAGGCATGTGACAGTACATCCAGAGTACAAATGTATGCATAATATTGGCTTTCCAAAAATAAGAAGACATTTTAGAAATGCTTCTGGAAAAAAACAGAGAGAAAATTTGTTGCACCTAAAACAAAAATCAAGACAGTGTATCACAATAAACCATATTAAAATTCATTGTAGCAATTAGACTCTTTCAATAACCGAGTGATGTTGGTTGAACAGCCTGAGAACATCTTTATTTGTTCAACGCAAGAGTGCAACAATTCAGAGAGTATCAAACATAAACACGTCAAACTAAATACAAGATCTCCTTTCCTGTCTTTCTGACGTAAAGCATTTTTACTGAATGCCTTATTAAATTTGCATACTCAGTCAGACAAAATAAAACAATACCTCTTATACATTACTGATTTAGCTTTTGATTTAAAGCACAGGGAAATTCTTAATTTCTGAATTGATCACGATTGACAGTAGGTCTCTGTAAGCTTCCCTCTTTATTTTTTCTTACTCTTCAAACTGAGATCAGCCTGTCCACTGCAGAAAGGATACTAGTCGCAAACCGACAATTTGACACGGCTCCTGGAATGTCTGATTTTTTTTTTAATGTTTGCATTCTTGCAAGTCAAACATTTTTCATAAACATCTATATGAATTTATGTGTTCTCTATTCTTTTAAACTATTATCTCTTTATGGTTGTCACAAACATTTAGCCTCGCACAGTCGTCCCCGCTTTGCTTTGTTCTCACTGCTAAAGTTAAATATCAAAGATTACTTGAGAAAATACAAAATGTAGTTTTCATATGATGACCTCATTGCATAAGCAGCCAACTGTAGCAGCCTGTATCGTGTCAGACTTGACATCACTTAATCAGAACTCGTCTGATGACACGAAGCAGGCTAAAAAAAAAAAAAAAATCTCAAAACATTCAAGACCTGCAAACGAACCGACAACGAATGTTTCTGGTGTTACTTCTCATCTGTTTCTGAATTTCATTCAGCCCACTTCAGGCTGCCAAATACATCCTGTTATGTGATTCTGCAGAACCAGGCCTTGATGTTGATGGTGAAACTGAACTCATTTATCCAAATAGTGTGTTTGATCAGTTACTGTATTATTTAACACAGATGATGATTCCCTTTTCACATAATCCCAGGTTGGTTTTGATATAAAACATGACTTTTTTTTTTTTTGGATCGTCGGAAACGTCCAATAAAATGACTACAAAGTCAGAAACAAAAGAAATCTGTTAGGGAGCGAGAACAGCTCATCTGCTCGGTGCCATTTACTGGTAAAAGAAAACTGTTCCCTGACTGGTCCCAGTTGGGTTTTCCCAACAACACAGCGAGTCCAGTTTAACGATCAATCATAGTTGTATGAAACCCAATCATGCCAGCAGCTCTTTAGTGGCGTGCAACAGGTGAAAGAGCTCTCCTTCCACTGCGGCATCTAATACAACTGAAAACAGAAACCCGTATGAATGGCTCAACCCACCTACAGAGTGTGAAAGTAATCTAGAAAGTGTATGAACAGTTATCGTTCTTGCTACATTGAAATTGTCAATTTACTTATAGTGAGCCTTTTATAGGAAATCAGAACTCGAGATAGGGGGAAACCATAGAAAACACAACACAGAGGGGTATTTGCATACGCGGGCGGGCTTTGGGTTTTATGTACAGAACAGAGGAGCTGAAAAACAGTGAAGACATCTGAGCAGCAGCAGAGGCAGCAGCTATTTTCAGAGTTGTGGTAGAAAAAAGAAGTACAGTCATGAGACTCCTCTCTGATGACAATATCATTAGTTTGATGGTACGTGAATTGACATTTATGTAGCCAGCGTATGCCTACATGTAGCTCCGCTAGCCTTAGTGGTAGCAGAGCTCAGACCTGCAACTGTGCAGTTCATAAACACACACACACACACACACACACACACACACACACACACACACACACAAAAGTTACCATCAAATGTCTTGTATCTCTGCAAAAGGACTCATAAACGTAGATTGCATCCAGACATAATAGTGTGCTGAACCAGACAGTAATACAGAGACGCTGACATTTAAAAAAAATAAATAAATAAAAAATAAATAAATAAATAAATCACAATAAACTGTGTGGATGCTGGAGAAAGAGGGAAGGGAGGAGAGCTGACAGAAAGTATGGGAAACCGCAGGGGGAAGGTGAGGTTAGAGAAAGAGAGAGAGAGAGAGAGAGAGAGAAGGAAAACGGCAGAGTAAAGAGGGGGTGAGGGAGAGAGTGAAGGGGGACGACTATATCCTGGGGATGAGAGAGAGGAGCTTGAGAGGAGAAGAGGCACCGGCTATTCACCGGGGAGAGGACTTTTCCACACGAGTGCATGCGCTTGATGCATCCGGACAGGAGCTCAGGTCCGGTTTTTGTCACCGTGCGTGCGCTTGATCATCTGTGACGAAAACATGCCAGTCTACAGCTGCTGCCGGACACAATCACTCCCCTAACATGTAGACAAACCCCTGTTTCTGTATTGACTGACTTTGGATGAGAGGTGAAGCAAGTCCAGTTGCCTTCATTTAACACCTGGATAAACTGCGACCAGAAACCACCGAGGATGAGTCCCTACAGCAGCGAAGTGCGAAAGCACCAGTTTAGAGTCGCGTCCCGAGAGATTATAATTTTAATTTGTCCTTGATACCTTTCGGTCCTCGTGGTTGCGAGCACTTCCTGCAGATTTCCAACTGTCAGATGGGTCACAATTAAAGGTCTAAAGCCGTTAAAGTGCTTGGGGTGAACACAAGCTGACTGATGGCATCGGTGTCTTTGAGAGCAAACATTGCCTAATGAACGGGCAAAAATATCTGCCACAGGAAGTGAGGGAGCAGTGGTGCTGAAACGAGGTAAGGGATGTTCATTTTGGTGACCCAGGATTGACTTTTAGCTTCACCTTGGAGAGGGAAGTTTGAGTTCTTGGGGTTGAATCTATAGTTTTGTGCAATGCCCTGCAAAAGTATTAATATCCCTTGAAAATGTTCATATTTTGTATCCATGATAAGCACAAACATCATATGCATCTAAATATATGCATTTATATATATGTTTTTTTAATTAAAAAATTAAAAGTGATTGTTGTAGTTTAATATAGACCAAATCCCAAATTTGCAACAAGAAGCTCTGATTCCACTTAAATTAAACTATTATAAGAATGAAATACATATATTTAGGTTATATTACAAAAAAAACAACAACAAGTGACTACATTACTTTATTGAAGACTAAATTTCAAATCTGCAAACAAGAAGTGCTTGTTGGGTTCAAAGTTGGACATTTGTTTTACAAATTACTATCTCAAATAATGCCCTTCTAAAGAAATTAGATTTCAAATTGTTGACAAGGAGCTCTATATCCACTCAAACCTGACTATTTTCACTAAAATATAAAAATAAATATTGATTCTTCTGGAGACGGAATACTTATTTGAAACAAAATTTGATTTTTTTTTCTTTTAATAAATGTCACGCTTTAAATGTGCTACACAGAAACAAAATAAGAATAAAAATGACTTTTGATTCGAAATCTGATTTATTATTATTATTATTATTATTATTATTATTATTATTATTTTTTTTTATTTTTATTTTATTTTTTTTTTTTTTAACCAAAAATGAAGCTAACATTGTGCATAATAAGAGACAAACATTTGCACACGGTGGCCAAGGCAGCAGCTGTTGAACTGAATTTTAAAATCAAAGTCTCCATGTTTCTTGGCTAGCCTGGGATTGTGTTGGGATTCCCCCTTACGCACCGACCCAAGAGTCTGGGTCTCTCTGCTCTGGCTGGTGCCTCCACCATCCAACCCGGGCGAAGCAGGAGGTAGAGGGTGGATGGTGGTTTCACAGCACTTGATGAGTTATTAGACATAACTGCAGCGGCGTGGCTTCAGCTTATGCTCGCAGAAAACCCGTACCTGTCAAAGACACGCCTTCTCCCGTTTCATGTCAAATTGCTTCCAGATAACATTATTTTTAGAACTCTTTTGCATTTTTATTGACCTTACTGACACCAAATATAGAGAACCTCCCTCTGCGATCAACAGCAACAGTGAGGTTTGTATTAATAGGCCTGCGGCTCAAACTGCGGTGCTCTTGAACACCCATCTATTAGAGGAGGGGTGGGTTTTTTTTGCACGAAAGGAGGAAGTACTCAGCTCGGCTATGTGAAAATATTGGCACTAGATGTTTCTGCGAAAAGGCTGCAAAGGCACACATAGACAGCTGAACAGGAAATGACTGGTCATACTGTCAAAAACCTTGAAATAGTCCCGCTTCTGCTTTTGAGACAACGAGCGAGAAGATGAATAAACACGACTTCCAAACGTTCTTCCTAAATGTCGATTCATATAAAGCGTGCCTCCTTATTCGATCATTTGGTAACATTTTAGCACAAATGTGGGAAAACACCTGCAGCGTTGCACACCTACTCTAGTTTACTTTAAAATGTTGATCAAATAAAACAAATTCTAACACAATTACTTGGCTCAAAAGTGATTCTTCTTCTTTTTTTTTATCGAATATAATGTTTCATCTTTTGAGAACGTGGATCACATTAGGTCAGATCTTGCTGATTAATATGTTTTAACCTTGGCGACTCACTTCAGTACTGACTTGCACCTTCTATTCTTTGGAACAAACTAAATCAAAGGATTGTTTCCTTTTGCAAAGCGAGCAGACGTCAAACTGAAGTGTGTCACTGCTTGGACTCAGGGGAGCAAAGAGAGCAGATGAGCATGATTCCTCCTGTGGCAAATTTCTGCCTTATTTCCCTAAAACATGTTTGTAAAGCGAGATCTTAGTCAGTTCACTCTCCTTCCTGGAACACGCGACGCATTAGTAATTACTAATAGCATGAGCTATTAACAAGATTAGTCAAAGCCTGATTCAGGAAACAAGTGCCAGAAACGTCACTTTTAAAAAAATGTGACTTATGATTTAATGCTTGAAAAATAAATTGCTTTTGAATCTTAGCTGAGTTCCTAAACTTTCATTGCAGTGTACTTATAGCTAAAATCTACTCAGCACCGTTTTCACTTGATGCAGCAGGTTTCTGAGATAAGTGCTAACTTTTTTAATAGCCACGGGTTTCAGAATCAATTTCGTAAAAAATACTACACTTGGCTCCTAAATACTAATTTCAGGGCCTTCTTTCAACAGCACACACACGTCTTTGAAGTTTAAAGAGCGAAAAGAAAAAAATCTATATAATTTTCCACAAAACTTCCCCTGCAATGCAGAGAAACGCACTGCAGGGAAAACTTTTCTTTTTTTGACTCATGTCTGAATTAAACAAAAAAAACAACAAAAAAAAAAAACACCCACAGGTGTGGGATCATAAAACTGGCCAAAGCAATGATCGATGGAGAGAAGATTTCACTTTCTTCTTTCAGTTTTAGTCGCCTGCTGCAACTAAAACCAAAGCCAGAATAAAATCCTACGTTTTGGAGCCAAAGCGAATGCATTTGAAACACCGACAGACGTCGAACGACGGCGCCTTGACAGCACCCCAGCACGCCTGAACTTTGCCACAAACACACGGCACCTGAAATGGCAACGGCTCGTGTGGTGATCTGAATTTGGCTCGCGAGAAGGGCGAATGAACTCTCCCTCGCTTTGCCACGGGGTCACGAAAAAAAAAAAAAACGCATCTATATTTCAAAGGCCAGGTGTGGTACATGAGTTAAAACTTCTGAGAGATCTTTGCACCCTGCATGTATCAGGTGAAGAAAGCAGAGGGAAAAAAAGAAAAAAAAGAGAGAGAGAGAGAGGGAGAATCTCGTCTTTTACTTCCTGGACTTCAAAGGTGCCTCGGCTCCTCAGTGTGGCCATCTGAAGCCTCGCTGGCGTTTGACCCTTCCCTTCACATTTCTCTCACCCTTCCTCCTGCAGATGTTTTGATTAACATTGCAGACCCTCGGACTGCTCTCTGAAATCACAGTAAAATTACTTTGGAGGCCTGAACCCAGGATTAAAATTTGACGAGGATTTTGCCTCTGATATTGGGAAAAAAAAAAAAAAAAGGTTCGGTGTCAGTGCTGCTCTGCTCAACTTCTCTAAAATCTTTTTTTTGTCGTTTTTTGAGAAAATGTGCTTCTTGTTTATAGAGAGGAGATAAAAGGCAAACAGCACAGTCATCGTCAGGAATTGAAATTTTCGTAATATGAGGTCTGTGGTTTTTTTTTTTTTGCACACATGAAAATTGGCTTTTTCTCACGTGTGGATTGAAAAGCCCTCTGTGGATAATGTTTGTTTTAAATCCAACTTTTTTTTTATTAAAAAAAAAAATAGCCCCTTCAAAATAAAAATGCGCTTTAATTACATGACCTGGTGGACTAAAATCTTCTGACCACAGAGAGTGTTTCTGGAGAGGAAGCTGTCAAGGGGAGTCATTGTCAAATGACACACACACACGCACACACGCATGCCGACACACACACACACGCACACACACCTGGGTAAAAATAACAAGAAACAACAGGAAAGAAAAGCCACATCTTCACCTGAATCTTTGCATGCTCGCACAAAATATGCATTGATGCAATAAAAGGAATCACCAAAATTATAACAAAATTGCCAAACCCTATTTCCATACCCCAACACCCTGCCACCCACCTCCCCTGGCACATGTTTCAGGTAGAGTTTTAAATATCGCACTGAGGCATGGGGCTCTCCATCCAGAAGCTGATGCATCATCAACTCACACTGATTCTTAACATGCAAACACACACAAACAGTTATCAATCCTGCAGCTTTTTAATGTTCTGCTAAGGAAGAGGAGAGACAGAGCAACAAACGTAGCCAAATGAAAAATAAATCGACTTTTTAAGTATCTTATGAGTTCTCGTAATGTGTTGACAGTTTCCCAATAAAAAGACTGAGTGACTTTATGTGCACAAAGATCCTCAAACATACCTCGATTTAGTATCATTGCAATTATAAAATACGTGATAGACTACCAGTAGTGATGGACTACTGATATGATAGACTAATAAGTAGGTGGCAATCTGAATGCATCAAACTCAGCGGTTTTTGAATTTTATTTCTTGTGGAAATGCTTTTTAAGCAAAGAGAAGGGGTGTTATGTCAGTGATGCTTAAATTATGCAATAATATATCAGAAAATAAAATAATATACTTCCTGTTTTTACGTTGATTAACAATAAAAAAAATGATAAAATGTATAAATCCTACTTCTCTCATTGCCCTTCATGCTAACCCTACATCTCTAAGTGGTAGTCTGTCCCAGTCGTTCCTTTGGTTGAATGGTCGAGGGAAATATCTTTACAAACTTAGTGGAAACTGAGATTTTTTTTTTCAGGAGCATACATGGGAATCGAGGGTTGTCTGCCAATATGCTTGAAAATCTAAAAAAAACCAAAAAAAAAAACAACAACAAACCCCCCCACCCCCGCGATATTTTCTCCCAGCATATTTTGAATGACATCAGAACTGCTGCAATGTCCAGCTTGAGTAGCGTCGATACATTGCATTTGAATTTTAACAGAAAAAAACAACAGAAAAACAAATCGATTTCTCTGATTAAAATATTTTTCTCTTATCAGCACAACAGTTAGTTATTTTTCATTGCTTGCAAGTTTTAGAACAACTACAATACTGTTTTTTTGTTGCTGTACTGGCAATGTATAATCAAAATCTGAATACGCCTCAAATACATTTAAAAATCTGCATTTTTCAATAGAGTGTACTGCTTGTTATGCATTTTTTTCTTCTCTAACAAGCAGAAAGAATACAGAGTGTTGACATCTGCTGTGCATGTGACCCATTTTCAAGTGGGATATTTTAACCACTACCTGCTTTAAGAGCCAATGGACAGTGGGAGGAGACGAAAAGACTTCAGGAAATGTTGCTCAACCCAAATGTGGGACGCTGGAATTCTTCAGATTAACCATTAAATCGGTTTATTGTTGCATTACTTTTGAGTGTGTCTGCAAGTGCATCTTCCATCCCCTTTTTCAATTGTGATGCTTAAAAAAAAAACTGCTTTCAAAGATTCCTCAATCTGACATCCCGCTGATCAGAAACAACTGGGACATCACAGCCCTTGGAAACATGGGGTTCAGGTGTAAGAGTGAGAGGTGATTTCAGCCAGTGTTGTATTGATTTCTTTGTTCAGGTATTGCAAATGGCACTCGTACATTTAAAAGAAGCTTTTGTTGACTTCAAAGAGGAGCCTGAACTGTGCTCCACTTCTACAGCTCTTTTTTTGCACTCAACCAGAAAGCAAAGACACAAGCAAAGAAGGTCAAAGGGGACTATTCTGCAAGAAGAGCTGCAAGACCTTAATTGCTCTTTGATTTGTCTAAAAAAAAGAAGTTTTTTTAATCCTTTGCATGAAATTTATTTTACCCCCCTCCATCCCCCCAAAAAACAAACAAACAAAAAACAAACAAACAAACAAACAAAAAACAAAAGAGGCCTCTGCAGATATGCCTAGAATATCACTGTGCTGTCATGGTGACATGGATTTGTTTTTTCAAAAAAATTTTATGCACAGATCTGAGCCATGAGAAACCTTTGGCCTGAAACCTTCTGTCAAACACAAGTGTCGCGTATTAGAGAATTAATCCCCATCGACGTGGTTGCATCTTAATGCTCGGTGACCTGCAGAGAAGCCCGCCAGCGTCTCTCTCTACCTCTCTCTCTCTCTTTCTCTGTTTTTCTTTCTCCTCTGCCCTGCAACTAAAACATTTCTTCTTCTTTTTTTTCCCCAGTGTTTATCACAACTTTGACATCAGTTTTAACATTTTAACTCACCGCAGTAGTGGCGGTTTCATTATTATTAGGCTTTTCTTCTGTCTCGGATGTGCTCATCGATGACTGAGCAGCAATGTTTGATTTTTCTTTCTTTCTTTCTTTTCCTTTTTTTTTTTTTTTTTTTTACAAATGGCTTAACTTCTTTAGAAGAGGTAACACGAGCAATTATAAAGCTAATTTAAATCATTTTCTCTTGCACAAAAGCATTTTTCACCCTTAAAAATAAAACCTCAAAAATGTTCAGTGGCAAAGAAAAAGTATTTGACTTGCACTGACGCTCCTAAGAGTTAGCAAAGCTGTGAAAGTTGGTTTATGTCTGGCCTGAATTTGGCACAGATCAAAACTGGAAATCTTTGTTAATTATAAGCGATCAATCTCAAAAAGTAACACTTAAAAAAAATAAAAATAAAAAATACAAAAAGTTTGCAACAGTTCTAACACCTGACCAGTGATGGTATTTCCGTCTGCACGGCTCTGAACAGATAAAACCTCCAACGTGAAGTCGTAAAGTGCAAAATGTGTAATTTCCTCCACATGTTTCTTTGCATAAACTTTCATATGTGCGCAGTGGTTGTGAGACCTACCTGCCCTGCTTGGTGATTATCATCTCGGTCTGGAACTTGTGAAACTTGGCCCACAGCGGGTAGTTATTTAGCAGAACCTGGGTCTTCCCGCACACCTGCAGCCCAGGTAAAGGGTAGAGAGGCCGCTGGTAGCCGTGCTGGAAGCCCGCCGGGTAGTTCTCCGCAGAGGGGGAGTACACCGGGTCTTTACCTCCAGTGGGGAAACCCTCTCCCGCCGCGGGGACGTATCCCTGCCCGGCGCCGCTCCTCTGCGGAGAGCGCACGCCGCCGTAGGGGCAGCCGCTCAGGGTCTGCGCGTAAAACCTGCCGGGCTGCGCCCCGTAACCCCCCACTGTCTGCTCCGTGTGGTAGGGCAGGGTGAGAGGGTCCTGGCCGCCCTGAACCGAGTCCGGATAGTAGAAGCGGGCGTCCTGGATGCCCATCTTAAACTCGGCTAGATCCTTGCCGCCGCGGTGGAGGTGGCTGCTGATGTCGACGCTCTTTCCGAGAGTTTGCGCTTCAGTCCCATTCAACATGCTGAGGTAGAGGCTGCCACCTATGCCGCCCATTTGCAGCGTCGCTCCCCGAGTGTGTCAAAAGTCATAAGCTTAACTCAGACTGCCAGTAAAAAGGAAGAGAGAGAAAAAAAAGAAAGAAGAAAAATAACAACAAAAGCAGCAGAATCTGGACTGTTTTATCCTCACCTAGGAGAGAAAGCGCTCTGATATGCGGCACATTTAAACTTGTCCGCCGCTCAGAGGTGAAAACATCTCTCACACGCTCCGTTCACACCAAACTTTAGCTTTTTTCTTTTTTTTCTTTTTACTACTACAAGAGTGGGTGAGTGTCTTTTATTTGACTCCAACAGTGACTCAAACACATGCTCCACTTTTTAACCTGTGACATACATATATTAAGTGGTCATGTTTTGGAGGAGTGTCAGGAGTGCGCAGAGAGGACGCGATAGGCTCCAGATATGAAAGAGCCACCCCTCCTCTTCATTATAATACATACACACTCACTGGCACACACACACTATGATGGACTCGAACACCTCAAGAAACTGTTTCTAATTAATCTAAACACAACAGGGATTTAAAATTGCGCAACACCCACTTTGCGCAATTCGATTAAATGCAGTTTGCATTCTGAACTTATCTCCAACTCAGTTCGTGCGCTCCTACGAGACATCTGCGCGTTTTAATAATTATAATCGTCGTCCTTTTTGACGGCAGCCATCCTCTCTTTAATGTTAATTCGTTGAAAACTGGGATTTATTGTAATCTGACTGAATGCCTGGGTTACACAAACAATAATCGCCCACTCTCTTTCAGTTACCTTTTTGTCTTTTTTGTGGCCGTGTTTCTCTCCTTCTTAGTTTTTCCTCTCCATAAACCAGTCGACAGGTTGAATCATCACTGAATCAGAAAATTTGATTTTCGCTTTCCATTTGACTTCCGATGCACCTGAAGAAGAAGAAGAAGAACAAGCTCTTTTATTGCTTTATTACCATTATTACTATTAAACCATTGATAATGACATCGGTTATATTGCTCTGTAAATTTGCGCAAGAAATAATGGATTTCACTGGAAAATAAGAAAACTGAGTAAAAAAAAAAAAATCTAAAATGTTTCCGAAAGGACCTTCTTGTCTATTTCTTGCTTTAGTTTTATTATTTTAAAACAAATAAATAATATTACAAACAGTATAATTAAAATCGTTGAGGTATTTAAAAATAACCTGACATTTTTGAAGGATTTGTCAAGACCTCATGGAAAACTTTTAACAGTTGAATCTTTTGAAATATTACAGTAAATACCAGAATCAGAAAATCCACGATGAAGCCTGGATATGGTCATTTTCAAACATTCCTGACAGTTTTTCATAATCATTTTCATTGCTGGACAAATCAACGTTTTTGATATTAGAAAAATGTATTTATTTATTTATTTTTTTCTCAATTGCAACTAATCACATACAGACACAACTCGGTGAATTATACCACTAAAAAGTTGAGTTATTTTATCCATTCAGTTTAAAAAGTGAAACTAACAAAGCAATTTATTTAAAGTTTTATTTGTGCTAATTTTATTTACTTATTTATGACAGTAGATGAAAATCCAGCTCTTGCCGTCATTTGGCCTTCACAATACTGAGGAAGTTTAATGACTGATATTTTCCATCAGTGTAGCTGTGTCCAGTTATAATAATGGAAAATTTAGTGGAAGGTAAAAGGTACCCAAGCAACAGGGGCAATCGTAATCCCCGAGAGGATTGTGAAGCAAAACACATTCAGTCTTGGGGAGAACAAAGTTTGAACAGCAGCTGGAATCAGAGCTTCAGAAGCCACAAAGGAATCCAGGTCATCGTCTGCAAGTGTTGCGCTTCTTGAAGCCACACCTGAGAAATGTCTGGGCTTAAGAAGAAAAAGAACTGGACTTTTGCTCCTATTTCCAAAATCTTCTTTTCAAATGACAGCAAAGTTTGCCTTTTTTTTTTTTTGTGGACATCTAGTTTGTAGGAAGTGTGCAGAGTTGCCTCAGGTCTAATGTGAAGTTTGAACAGTCAGATGTCTGCCAGGAAATTTCACAGCACATCATGGTTCCTTCTACGGAAAAGCATTAAGCCCACTCTGTGAGTAATGACAGCATATTGTGAGTTTCACTGTTTGAATAGATGTTCTGATTTAATCAGATGCACCTGCTCCGTCATGGCAAAAAAAAAGGTAAAGAGCGCCTTTTATATTCTGGGGCTTGATCTTTGCTCGCCGGCTGAGAATCTGTTGTTTTTACTCTTGAGGTTAACTTTAAACAGTTTTAGAGCCTGGTGAAACCCAGACCATTTACGACTGACAGAGGGTGTGTACCCTTTTTTTTTTGACCATGACTGTGTGATCTGGCCGAAACAGAAAGTGGTTTGGCTCTTGATGCAGTAATAAGCTGTGCTGCTCTAGACTTTGTTCTGAGTTGACTGCAGCTTGGACAGAGGATCTGCTTCATAAACACAGATGAAACAGATAACCCTGGGGTATTAGCAGCTGCATGTATTGGACTGCACACACAATCATGGGCAACTCCACCCCCCTCACCCCCCTCACCCCCCTCTCACCTCCAGAGCAGGTATGACACACTCAAAGCCCCTCGACACTGTCACGGCTCTGATCCCACTTCCTGCGTCTCTCCTAGCAAGGTGAGCTCACAAGGGCGCCCGCTGAAGTCATCAGAGTTGACACGGGTGGCGAGGGGGCCACGGTGTGAGCGACACGGTCGCTGCCACGGCCAGCCAGGCGTGTCCACCAACCCCCTTCACCCCCCGTCCTGGGGCTGGCACTTCCTCTGCTCCGCTCTCCCTGCTTCCGGTTCGAGGCCTCAGGCAGTCACCTCGTTCAGCTGAAATCAGCTTTCATTTTGTGTCAGGAGCAGGTCAGCTGCTTCTGACTGTGTTTTGGTGTCTTTTAATCTTGAGAATTTTGGTCATTATCTTCTGAAGCAAAAAAGCTGCAGCTGGTGGGCTGTTTTGTAATGAGTGTAGCACGGAGGCACGCTGAGTCGGTGAGCAGGAGTTATAAATACTTTCTTGCTCATCCTCAGTGCTGGAAACTGAACACTCACGTAAAGGGTTATGAGATGCAACAGAATGCAGTAAAAGTTAGTGTTGTTGGCTTTTGAGCAGCTTCGACAGGCTATATACAGGGTTATCATCACATGTCCTAATGTCTTCATTAACACGACCCCTTGAGTGCAGCTCCATTAAAATTGAGGGCATGTTGCGACTCTGTAAAATTTTGCATGAAAACATTAGCTTCCACAAAAGTCTCCATAGCCCGTGAACCACAAACCACATTGTATTTTATTGGCATTTTATGTGAAAGACCAACACCGAGTAGAACATGCTGACAAAGTGGATGGAAAAGGACACATGTATGCATTTATCCCCCTTTATCCTGACACCCATTAAATAAAATCAGTTGCCTTGAGGTGTGATCAAAGTAGAAAACAAATATATTTGCAGTTCAAGGTTGTAAAGTTCTTTCCTAACCCTAATGACATGTATTGAAGTTTATGGTTGTAACATGACATCGGGGTGTGAATATGTTAGCAATGCCATCATCTTATATTCTGAAACATTTGGTTGAATAACGTTTTGAAGCATTGAGGCTTTTCTTGAAGTGACCTTGGACAATTCTGAGAAACTTTAAAAGTTTTTACTTTGGGTCTTTGCAACATTTTAGCTGATATACTTAAATAGTCCTGGTCATTTGGATGGACTCGATTTCTGTTTCTGTTTTGTAAACCTGCTTATTCTGACCTGTGGATCTTCTGGAGTTGAACTGGACTTTTGTTTTGAAACCACTTGCTTTTCCGATGGTCACAGTCTAAGAAATAATCCTGCAAATGTAGTCAAATATTGGCAGCTATAGACGCCAGAAGTTTACAGTAAATGCACAGTAGCTGTACCGTAACTAATCCTGACAGCAGATTACCTTTGGGCTTTTCCAGCAGTGTCCCTCAGACCTCATCCCTCTTGCCTCTTCAGATCAGCGCGAACCTCAACGTTATATATCCCAGAAGTCCTTGAAAGGCACTGAAATCATTTAACCCTGAAATTAGGTAAAGGGTAAATTTTCAAGTTGACACCACCTAGTTTACTGCATGTTCCTGCTGAATCTGCACTGGGAGGACCTTCTGACCCCCATCGGAAACCCGAGGAGGCAAACATGACCACAATGTTCACTATGTTAACAGCATAGCTATTTGTCATTGCCGTCAACCTCGTTTTAATAAAATTTTCACAAGCAATCAACCCTAGCAGCACAATATTGAGAGTTGAGTTGCTATGTTATTGTCTTGGTCAGCATCTCTGTTTTAAGTCAACTGACTTCTGAGTGCCTAACCCCTCAGCCTTAAATATCCGTTTTCCGACATCGCAGCGAGGTGGGTGGGCATGGTGGACCTGTCACAGAGCGACAAATCAAACCCCGTCTACCGGTCAAGCAGTGGCGTTCATTTCACTGGAGCACCAGTTTGGCGCTTGCTGCAGCCAGAAATAATGAAAACTGGGATGTTGTCATCACATAGAGACATGCACAGCAGATTTCTCACAAGAGGGAATGTTTTGGCAACGATTACTTTCGTGCTTTGATGACAGTAACATTTAGGCGACAATATATCAGCCTCAACAAAACCCTTGGGCTGCTTCCAGAATGGCAGCAACCATATAACTACTCAAGACTAGTAGTAGTACAAACAGCATCATGAAGACCAAAGAACATGCAGGTCAGAGATACATTTGTGGAGAAAGTCAAAGTAGGGTGAGGTTAGAAACAATACAGTTATAGCTCTATTCAGTTCATCAATTGGAAATGGAAAGAGTGGCACAACTGGGATGACTGTCCACCTAAGGTTAGTGGCAACCAACACAGTGATTAATTTAAAAATTAATTAAAACATTTATTTAAAATAATTACAGTCCATTACAACAAGTTTTAGGGTGTATACACACTAGAAAATCTTTTGGCTCGCTTGTTTCATCCAGACCAAAAGTGGACTTTTTCTTTAGTTCATTGTGCTTATTTGCAAGCGGTTTATAATTTATAAAAGCAAAGCAGGTGAAGATCATTGCTCCCATTGGACAGAAACGATGGAAACAGGACAGGTCACACACCCGAAAAGAAAACAAACATGGAAACATGGAAATTGCAGTGGCATTTTTAATGTTGAGAACAGCTCTTACAACGCAGGTTTTGCAATGTGATATTAATTTTGGAACGGTGCCATGACATGCGTGCTCCGAGCTGAATGAGATGAGATGCTCTGGGTGCCCTTACTACCCACAACATGCTGGCAGCAGCATTACTAAACATAAAATGACATATCAGGTACGATTTCAGTGCAGTCACTGCATGCAGTAGTAGCTTTAGCAGGACTGCAGGGCTCATTTTTACCATAGTGCCCTGCAGCGGTGGCTTGTGAAGCCCAAAGCAACATATATTTCCTGTAGTTAGTTTGCTGTATCTCTGTATTCACACCAGAACCGAATCTCACCACCTTAAAAAGTGGGTCTCAGTCGGGTTGTTTGGTCCGGACCAGGGGTCGTTAAAGAGGCATTAGATGCAGGTTTGAGGTGGAGACCTCTGACAGTCACCATGCAGATTGTAAACAGATTGTTTTGGTTGGATCCAAGACTCAGACACAGCCTGAAAAAACATTTTCCTGTCTGAGGCAGGCTCATAATTAGCATAACATATGTTTATTCAAATCTGTGAATGGGTGCGAAAGGGGGCTCAGGGAGGCACCGCCCACAGAGACTGCGAAAGCAGAGGGTGGTGGAAATAAGTGGGCAAGGAGTAAATGGAAAGATCTTGTGAGTTCTCAACACAGAGTGAAATTGGAAAAAGATAACACTTAGAGCTCGGTGGAATTTGCACCCAATAGCTTATAAACTCTTGGTGAAGTGCAAATGTATTCCTCAGCAACCCAGAAACAAACAAGCTGCCACTTCCTTGCCCTATAATTAACCAGTAATCAATGCTGGGTGGCTTTCTGTCCTGCCAGACATCCTCAGCCATCGAGGGGAACACCAAGCCAGCAGCTGTACTCTCAGGGCTCAAATGACAATCCAGCAAAACGAGCTTCAAGCAGCGATGTTGACGGGTGCTTATTGTTAATCTGAAATGTCTGGATCAGTTGCTGAATTATTGGGTCTGTTAGACATTCAGTGGTTTAAAAAAAAGTAATGCGTTTGTTTAAGGTTTTGCAATAGTTCTGATTGCACTAACTACAGAAAATATACAAATTAGAAAAACAACTTAGGTATTTTGATAAATTACAATAGGATGAGGTGGCTTTTTGGTGGAATCAAAATTAGTGTACTTCGCAAAACTTCAATGGAAACACTTTTCTCCCATCACACAGTCATGTGATCAACAACCGAACGTTACTACTGGTGGAAAAGACAAAGACGACGACAGGAAGCGGTAGGAGATTGATGGTGCTTTTTTTTTTTTTTAATGGAAAATCAGCTACTTTACAAAACCGTCAGTACAGATTTTGGTCTCAACTGTAATTTCTCATTTTAGCTAAAATTCTGATTGTATTTGCTTAAAGTAGTACTTTCACTAAATATATTTACAATATTGTGATGTATTTACAATGTAAACTATCTTAAGTTGTGATATTGCAGTAATAATTTACATGTTTTACTTAAACTAAGGAAAATTTTAATATCCTGGAAAAGTTTATTTATTTCACTAAACCATTTTAAGATGTGAAACTCGTTACACAGAGTGAAATGTTTCGTGCATTTATTACTGTTTAATCTGAAGAATATAGTTCAAAGTTAATATAAAATTTAAATGTATTTTCTCATAAGTCTTACTTCAGATCAACAAAAATATTTTTAACAGAAATATTATCTTTTGCAACAGATAAGGGGTGAAATGGCTGTTGGCATCTTTCAGAAGTAGGTTGGGCGACCTGTATTACTGGAAAGTTGAGTGTAGGAAAAAAAAACTGATAAAAAAAAACAAACTGTGATTGAAAAAAAATACACAGGCAGCAGGGATGTTTGAAGCCTTAAGAAGATAGTGAAACAAAGTCCATTTATAAAGATTCATGAGGTGTGGACCATCAGCTGCTTCAAGGATTACTACACCTTCTGATCCAGGACAGGTGCTGCAACGGTCGCATTTCTGACGTGAAACCACCCCATCATTTAACTGGCCAGACAACAAAACTGTTGCTCAGTGGTCAAAAACCTTCTTTTCAGATGAGAGAAACCTATCATTTTGTTTTGAAAGCAAGAGACAAACGAAGACGTCACAATGTGATTTGAGGCGCACAGGGAAGTTTCAGTGAGTGATGATTTCACCATCTTCTCCCTGAGAGCTTTTTTTTTTTTTTTTACTCATTTCAATTTTCGACCATTACTAGAAGTCTAGATATATATTGAAAAGGTGTCCTTTAAAGCATAAACTTGTTTTTTCAGACATTAACAAATATTTTAAAAAGAAATGGAAAAAGGTAAGCTCAGTCTCAGCCCCTCTTGATTACCGACGCCAGGTCTTAATTTACATCTTTCTGTCTTTCTTCGTTCTCTCCGATTAGTTCTGGTTGGAAATCACGATTAACAGGTCAAACAGCAAACTGCGGCGGTACGCCTCCTCACCCAGTGCAGATCGGGGCTGGGAGACAGAAACAGCCTGGGCAGCCTGTAATCCTGCTAGAAATCCACTTAAGCATGTGGAGCTTTGTTCTCCTAGGTGACCTTTTGAGGAAAACCTCCGAGGTGACGTCACGTCCCCGGCGGAGATCATGGACATCTCCATTGACACATGTCGCGGTGTGACTTCTTCAGACACTTACCACATCTACCAAGTGCTGGTTGGAGATGAGGGAGGAGGTGTAGGGTGCTGTGTTATGTGTGAGTAATGGGACAGTTGGCACTCTGTGCTTGACCTCTCAACTTCAACTGACCCCTGTGAAGACACAAAAGGTCATCTGTAAACGTATGAAGTCGCGTCTTAGTCGTAGCGTCACTGACGAACTTCTCAATGGTTTTCAACAGTCCATATAATTTGAAGTATGGCAGCCGGATTAGTGTTTGACATCAGCGATCTTTGTGTTATAAATGCATCTCATGTGATGATTGTGTCTGAAAAGATCTTTGTGACTCACAAGAAGGGGCATCAGCTTGCCAGTTATGTTGTTCTGAATTAGTATGTCAGTCTCATAAGAAAAATATTTACACTTTGACTAAATCGGTGGTGTCCCGTTCCGGCCTGGGGGAGCGGGGGCATATTCTGGATATTTTTAGATAAATCCTTGGTTAAAATGACTTGATCTAAATCAGTAGGTCATTAGCGAGCCTCTACAGAACCTAATTACATGCTGTGGACCCTATTCACCCATTTGAATTATTTGTTTTGGAACAGAGACCGATCTAAATTCACTCAACACCCACTTCATTTGGCACATCTTGTTAGTATTTGTTGGACCTGCATTTGCCTTCAGAACTGGCTTAATTTTTGTGGCGTGGCTTCAACAAGGATTCAGAAACATTCCTAACAGATTTTGACCTATGGTGACGCAGCAGCATTGCACACTTGTTGCATATCTGCCGGCTGCACATCTGTAATGCAAATCTCGGGTTCCACCACATCCAAAGGTTCCACATTGGAGCGAGAGCTGATGACT
Organism: Poecilia latipinna; assembly: GCF_001443285.1. Classification (NCBI taxonomy): domain Eukaryota; kingdom Metazoa; phylum Chordata; class Actinopteri; order Cyprinodontiformes; family Poeciliidae; genus Poecilia; species Poecilia latipinna. The sequence continues at coordinate 154,582 of NW_015112760.1, read as the reverse complement.
GCAGAGTCCATGTTGGTACGTTCCAGAAACCAGATCGAGAGGATCTGTGCTTTGAGACAGGTTGCATTATCCTGCCAGTTTAACCAAACTGTGAAACTTCCAGCTCTGTGGTTCATAGATGGTGCAACATTCTTTTTCAGGGAATGGTTTACTTGTGTTATATTTGTGCCAAATGTATTCTCCGTTTTCGTGGCCCTATAATTCAGTTTTAGACTTATCCATTCAGAAATGATCTGTGAAGTCCTGGTCTTTGCCTACATTCTTTCTGACAAACTTCATGCTTTTCTTACAGAGCTAAGCTTTACTCCTCCAATGAAAGTTTAATTTGTAGAGCCTCTCTCTGAATCTACACACCTGCAATTTCAAATTCAACAGTAAAAATACTGTTGCAGATGCAGATTTTTGGAGACCTATTTATTTATGATCTTGAAATCTGCTCTTGAGGTGAACTTAAGACAGTCAGACCTGACTTGTGGAAACAAACATGACCACCGTGCATCAAGAACACAAACGGCCCCATTTTTGTGTGGTATGAAAGTCAAAAGCCAGTGTGAACTTTCTGGCTTTTTGGAGGCTGTTAATGATTGGATTTCTGACATCGTACTCTGACATGCTGGAGGTAGCCATCAGAAGATAGCACCCGGTCATTCTCAAGTAGGCGGACGTTTGAAGCAACGCACGGTTTTTGCCACACCCGACGGTGCTTGCTAGAAGCAGAGTTGCAGAAGTCTTACTGGCCTGATGTTGGAACATACGAATACTAATATAGGACAGTAACACATGCCCCATTAAGGTCCCAGTCGCCTAAGACAGACCATCTCAAGGGAAGACTGTTGCACTTTGTGCCAAGCATTCGAGAAACCATGACACTCTACACTACACTCTAGACACATGCATTGGACTTAGTACAACACCCCATGACATCCAGCACTGTAGCTTAACAACTGTCATCAGCTGCACTAGGGGTTCATTGTCCCTTGCAAAGGCAGCCGTAGGTTTTGGACCGAATACAAGTGGTGTCACATCATGCTCAGAGGATGAATCTTTGTTGCATGATCACAGATAATTGTTGTATGTCAGTAAATTGGCACCGATCCTATCAATGTTGTGCAAAACCATAGAATATGGCTGTATATACATTATGACAGGGATGCAAGGGCATCGTGTATTCATAAGAACACAACTCTGGGATGGTCTTTCAAACACAAACACAACTCTTGTTCACAGACACCACTTCTTCTAAGAAATAGCACTCCCTTGTTGCAAAGGCATACACAATTTGTGATGTCCAATCTAAACATCCTTTATTATGTCTGCTTCATGCTCATGTTTCCCTGATTTCAAACAGTTTTGACTTGGAAAGAATCTTTGCTGTGTGCGTATATCCTGTCCCATGTGAGCCACTGAAGCTTTTAACTATTTCACACTGGTTTTAGGTGTCTTCCACTTGCCTAATCACTCAGTTGGGGCAGATTTGGACACGTTTCACACTCCTTCAATTTCCTACAGTTGGATTTAGCTCAACTCTAAGTTGGAAAACCTTTTACACTCCCTAACAAAAATTTTAAACATATTTTCTTCAAGTCGACTTCAGTCTACTTTTGCCTTAATGTTGCGTTTGGAGCAGGAACACTGGTAAACACCTGAGAGGATCTCACAAACACAAATATAGAGCACATGTATTATACTGTAAAACATATTTATTTGACCCATATCAACTGTTCCCAGGTAATCTCAATTTCACTGACTCTGCTAGCATCAACTACCTGGACCCCTGTTGACTTAGGTCAGACACTTTGAAAGGGGTATATGTTTATGCAGTAATTTACATTTCCTTGTACATCCATCCATCCATCCATCATCTTCTGCCTCATACGGGGTCGGGTTTCAGGGTCAGAAGCCTAAGCAGAGAAGCCCTGACATCCCTCTCCCCAGCCATATGGGCCAGCTCCTCCGGGGGAATCCCAAAACGTTCCCATGCCTGTGGGACCGGCGCCTCATCAGGGAAGCATCCAGAAGGGACCCCAAGCAACTGCCTGAATCACCTTATCTGGATCCTCTCAGTGTGGAGGAACAGCGGCTCTATTTTCTGGATGACCGAGATAGACTAACCCTGAAATTCAGTCAATCTGCCACACCAATCTGCCTAACGATCTCTCGCTACAATTTCGCCTCACTTATGAGCAAGAAAACTTTTTATTGTGAACTTTTCATCCATGATTTAATTTACAGCACCACTTAAAGAATGCTAACGTCTAAAGGGATAAAAAAAGGCATTGTGTAAAGAAAGTAAAGGTGGTTTAAAACTTTTATAAAAGACATTAGGTTCACGTTAAGTTGAGCAACTGAGGGCTCCAGACTCTTTGGAGGCAAAAACACTGCCAGCTTTATGTTACTCAGACAGACAGCCCAGCACACAGACATGATAAAATAGGGCAGCTGTGCATTTCCTCACATTCCTCGCGCCTGCTTCATGATCACATTCACCTCAGAAAACCAATGCTAGGCTTCCCTTACCCTTTTCCTACCCTCATCCAGACTCTGCAAACTCAGCCACTACATTAAGAAATCATCACTAAAAGCTACGCTCACTGCACTGGATGCTACTGTACAAGTCAGGTGGTTCTGAGATCAGCTACTGACTGAAAAATGCGAATTAAAAACCGAGCACATGAAAATACTTTAGAGAGTGAAGTCATGTTTTCCCACCAAGCCTAATTGATAAAACCCATCTGGTTATAGTTGTGTGGTTTAGGGTTTAGTCGCAAATGGCTTCTGACCTTTCTACAGTATGTTGTAACATGAGTGACCAGGAGAGAACGATTTTGATTTTCAACAAGATGAATCTCTACATCTTTGGCTCAAAACTAAACTTGAACCAAAGATGGCTCAAATTTACTGTGTGTGTGTGGTTTGCCAGTAATAAAGCATTTGAGCCACATCCATGCAGTGAAAGATAGTGATTAAACTTGTTTCAGTGTCGGAAAACTAAGTCGTTTTTGATGTTTGACAGACAGCCAGACA
>NW_015112760.1:126667-145518 GCF_001443285.1 Poecilia latipinna | reverse complement strand
CATTTCATTTCATTTCATTTCATTTCATGTTTTGATTTCACTTCACTCAGACGTGGCACAAAACACATCGGTTTACAAAAAGATTAATAAACTTAACACAGCGTGTGCTTGCCCGGTTAAACTGATGAAGCTATTTAGGACGCGCACAAATTTTCCTCCAGCTCATTTCCGTTTATCCAGAGTGTCAGTTGTACATCAGCTGCCTCGGTGGACATGCTCTCCTTCAAATGTCCAATTACGAAGCCATAAATCCTCCTGAAAGAAGAGTCAGGTGCTGTCAACTCGGTGGACTTTCCATGGGTCTGTGTCACCTCTCCACACAAATGTACAGAGTGTTTATTTTACAATTAAGTCAGCCATTATAGATTGTCCGGGAATGTGAAGCATCATTGGAAAATGTTGCTTCACTGTTGCCACTGAAGGGGCGAGCGGCAATGCTTTTTTAACCTATGCAGCAGCTTTGCATGACTTTCAAACGAACGTGGCCCTGAGAGGCTTCAGAGAGGTAGACAGCCAGATGTCTTCTGTAGCCCACATTACAGATTTAATTTGTTTTTGCTTTCTTATTGAACATAAAGTTGAAGCAAATAATGACCCTCAACATGTGACATACTATATCTTCTCATCAGTTCATTGTTTTATGCACAGAACTATAATTATTTAAACAGACTTTTTAACTGAGAAACTTTAGACTGATTTAATAATTAGTTGCAACTTTAGTTATTAATGACTGTGTTGCATAACTGATGCGGTATTATTTAATGACGCAAAACCTTGATTGGTTTTGAATTCTTGACTTATTACATGTCTATATGCATTTTTATGGACCATACATGACTCTTTTTAATACCCTGTGTAAAAAAAGTTCCCCCTTATGAAGTTTTATTTGATAATAAAACCGTAGTAGTAACTCCTCCGTCCGTCCATTATTCTCCATTTATCTGGGACCAGAAGCATAAGCAGGGAGACTCAAACTTTCCTCTGCCCAGCCACTTCTGGCAGATTTTAGAGTCACAGACTTGCTGTTTATGTTTAGGTGCAGCAGGTAAAACAAAATGTATTCAACATAGTACACACACACACACACACACATGTTTGTCTGGCTATCTTTGTGGGGACTTTCCAATTACCTTAGCCCTAAATCTGACCCCTGACCCCAAAACAGGGTTTCCCCTTGTGGGGATCAGACTCCGGTCCCCACGAGGTGCAATTGGTCCCCACAACGTAGTATATGTCAGGAAAATCGTCCCCACAAGGTATTATAAACAAACGCACACGTACACGCACACGCACACACACACACACACACACAAACAAACAAACAAACAAACAAACTTCTGGCCCATCTTGAAACTTTTGTAAAAATAATAAAAAAATAATAATAATCACTGCCTGAAAAGGTGTAGCTGAAGATCACTTTTGAAGGGAATCTGATCTGAGCTCTGTTTTAAAATAAACCTGCCTTCTTGCTCCTTAACATCATGCACTCTCTCGATGCTGGCGGCTCTGATATTACAATCACTGTAATGAAGCGGCAATTGATTGAATGATTGGCAGCCGGAGACATGTGTGCTGAATGACCTGAGCCGCATAAACACGGTGACGGACACGGCGGTCTGAAGGCGGGGGACGTGAAGCCGCGGAAAGTGCAGCAGGGCTTAAAGATGGAGGCTAGCTTCTATTTGTTTCACTCGCTCCCGGGCTTGCGCTGGCATTTTGTACGGCGTGTGTGATGTGTGTGTGTGTGTGTGTATGTGACGGTGGTCTGAATGGCAGCAGGCAGAGGGGCGCTGCTAGGGGTGGTCAAACACAACAAGTGAAGGAGGACGAGGGTACAGATGTGTGTGTGTGTGTGTGTTTAGCTGGACAAGGTGGCTTTAAGCGGCGTTTCCACTGACAACGGCTTGCCAACCAGAGGTCTTGCCTGCCACTGCCACCACCTAAACCCTATGATTCATCTGGCCCCATCAGTCCAGTGCTATCTGTATCAATCATTAAAAATCATTTATTTTTAGTGGGATGTGGCCTCTCGCCCTCCTCCCTGCCCTCTTGCCCCGCTGTGGGGTCCCTCTGCCTCACAGCCCCTCATTAATGAGTGTCAATCTGGAGGGCTGTGGCACTTTTACTGCAAACACCTCCCCTGACAAACGCAGGGCTGCAGTCAACATGAATCATGCAAATGGATGCCAGCGAAAGTGACAGCCATGCAATCTACCATCAGATCCCTCACTTGTTTTCCTTCTAATCCCTTGCAAGTGTCTGTTAAAAAGAAACATCTGTGAGTTTTCCTTTTTGGTTTTTTTTTTTTTTTTTTTTTTTTTTTTGTCAAACGCATCTGAAAGGAATGTTACTTCTTGAGATATTCTTTCCCATTTTGCCAAATTAATATTTCAGAACAATGTAAGTTTTTTAGGATTCATTTTTCCTCTTGCTTCTACGTCTTTATCCAACTTAAATTCATATTTCATAGATTTTATATTACCATGGAGCCACAATTCTTGTTAATCTTGATCATTCTTCTTTAAAAAGCATTAAAAATACAGACTTTTGTACCTGGCTGCAACGCTGTGAGAACGTGTTTTACTTCCTTCAACTTTCTTTGCCTCTGTTGCCCGTCTTCCCATCTTCTTTTTCTGCCGATTTTATGTCAGACTGTGAATAAAGGTACCTAATGTCACAAAGAAAGTTCGATCTGAAACATTGAAGTGCAACAAAAAGCCAAAAACATAATAAACATGTAAACAGGCAAGTGCTCTTTGCACCGCCGCACATAAAGATTTAGTTTTTCTCGTCTCCAGATGGATATATAGTCCAGACGTTTACGTCAGAAATCAGAAATATCTCATTAACGCCTTTGCATGACCCCTGCTATAGAAGTTCATGTTTCACAGCGTTGTTGTATTGATCACATTGATATGCACAATTAGCCTATGGGGTCAATGTCAGGTCACTTTTTAGGTCATAACCCCTCCCTTCCCCCAGCATTCAGTTTGCTTGGCCTGACATGACTTTTTAAAGGCTGCCGTTCCATGTAATGCCATAATGGTTTAAGCATTCGCAGCAGTTAGTTGTGACAGCATCGCGGAGCTGGCTTTCTGTCTCTGGTGTTGTTATAAATGAATTTGCTTCTGTGTATGTATCTGTGCTGCGTGTTCCTTTGATTCTCAGGACACTGGCATATTCTAGTAACCGGGCGGACGTCAGAGGTCTATTCTAGATGCCTGCTGCAACAGCCGGCCAGCAACAGCAGCAGCGGCGAGGGGGAAGGAATGCTGTCTGTCAGGAGGCCTGGGCAGAGCGAACGCTGATCCGAGGAAGCGGAGATGGCGGCTCTCCTGTTTCGCGGGTTGTGGAAGAGAACGAGAGAGGGGAAAGTGGGGCAGGGGAGCCGGAGAGGGGGGGGGGGGGAAAGTTTGGATGGAGGGAGGTGGGAGCGGTGGTGGGGTTAAAGGCATTTGGTTTGGTGCCAGTCGAGCCAGCCCTCTGGCATGCTGCATTCCAGGAGATCAACACCACGGTGTTTCCTTTCACCCCTCCAGCCTGCCTCGGTCTCTGCACAGTTGCTATTAAACATGTAAATTAAGTCCACAACATTTTAAAATGTGCAAAACAAGCAAGGAAAGCAAAAGTGACCCTCTTAAGTTTCTAACAAGGATACTTTATCTCTAATCATGTGCAATGCACCTGCTTTACATTGTAACTTTTGCTATTAAAGTTTTACTGCCACAGGAACGCATGCAGATGCACTTTTCCATTTGCGGCTAAATGGAAGCCAGTAGGCTCAGCTGAAGACCTCGACCTCAAAATGACAACAAACACAAGTCAGTCAGTGTGCTGCTCAAATTTATGCTGCCTTCCTGTGAACTCTCTTAAATCACTGAGCAGCTTTTAGTTATGTTTCAGTTATGTGTTAGCAATGTTGGAATGGCCCCGGCTCTGCTGGCGTCCAGCAGCGCGGAGATAGTGAGAAGCTCCTTGAGAGAGGATGATCTGCTATCAGGATATCAACAGATCATTGTCACTCATCTAAATCTATCTTAGGGAAAGATCGTTGCAATTACATAATAAATGTCACTGACATTAGGTGAGGAGACTTGGAAAACCTCCGTGGGATTCATCTTTATCTACTCTTACTGTGTTGCAAATCTGCCTAAATTGGGTGTTCTCAAACGTCTAATGATTTTACAAAAGAAGGTTTTATCAATGTCATTAGGATATTTGCGATAGAGCAACAAAAGATGGAAAGAAAGGAAAAGTGGTTTCCAAGCTTTTTTATGCATTTGTACTCTGTCCCCTGGGTTGATGAGCTGTAGTTCAGGGGTCTGTGACTCCATTCCTCGAGTGCCACTGTTCTGCAACTTTTCAACGCATCCCTTCTCCAGCACACCAAATTCAAATGAGTGGTTGATGACCAAGCCTTTGCAAAAGAAAGAGACCAGAAAATAAATTAATTTGAGGCTTCTAGTAATGCCATAAAACATCCCTTTTTCAAAGTGGAACGCTGACACAACAAATATATATAAGTATATATATAAATTTAAATAAAGAATAGAGTAGCAGTTCAAATATACTGGGATTTTTCTTTTTACTCCAAAGGAATTTGGCACACTGCCTGCTCTTTAGCCCACACATCATCACTTACTAAATTTCACAGCTCTGTCTCGTCACATTTTCCAGATCTGTTAATCTTGGTGTTTTTTTTTGTGTTTTTTTTTAGACAAGTGACGATGCACCTAACTGCAGTAGAGCATTCATGAAAAAAAAAAATGCTGCTGGAACTGACTGGCTGCAATTGACAAGCTCAAGCCGTGGCAGTGCTATCCGACATGATGGAAATGCCACCAATGATGTCGGTGCCAAAACTTTAGTTTCACACTAGTTTTTTGCATACTTGCTAATGACTCGAGTGGTGAGATCAGAAGTGTCATTTTAAACTTCAAAAAGCTCATCAGGAAAAGCCTGATGCATTTACCCATACATCTAAGCCACGTCGTTAGTGCAAGCAGAGCCCTGAACTGTAATCTGCAGAGAGATAAATCAGAAATGTAAACAAGCAATGTGAGCCATGCATAGGAAGTTGATGAGGGAATTGTGTTTTTTGGTGGAGTCCAAACAAAATTCATTGGCCTCCAATTAGCTAGAAGATATTTTAATAATTTAATAATTAAATTACTTAAAAAAAAAGTAAAAAAAAAACAAAACATTTTGTTAATAGATTTGACAGCATTACCTTGTTTCTTGATCACAATATAAATGTTTGCATGAATGTTTAATGACCATTAGAAACAGTATTGTACTTTTCTGGACTGTGAGAGGAAGCAGGAGTACCCAGAGAGAACCAACACATGCGAGGGAAGAACATGCAGAACTCCATACAGACACAGACCAGGCCGGGATTCAAACCCAGGACCAAGGCAGCGGTGCTACCAACGCCCCCCCCGTGTTTTGTTAAACATCTGATGATATATCAGTTCTATTTTTTTTTTTTTTTACTTTAAGCCAAAGTGCCCCAAGTTGTACAGCAGGACTATAATGCAAAACACACCAGGAAGTCCAACGAAGGTTTCGGAATGGCCTACTAAAGGTCTGAAATTTAACCATACTCAATAACAATGCTGGTTAAATTAAGACTATTCTACAGAGAAGAGTGTGAGTGTGAACAACCATTTATGACATTTAGGAGGTAATTCTTTGTCGCATGTCGTTGGTTGATTTGGACAGCTGCAGCTCCTAATACAGGAAATCCAACTTGATATCTGGCTGTTGTATCCACTCAGGTTATTTTTTTTCTGATTTGAAGTCAATGTTTTTGATTATATAAAATATTCAGATGCGACCAATCAACATAAAGAGAAGAAATCTGTAAGAGAGCAAATATTTCTATATTCTTATATTTAAGAAGGTTGGACAATAAAAACGATTCTGTCCTGTAAAGTGACTCAGGCCTGGCAATTACAAAGAGCCAATTTTATGCTTTTGAACATTATAATGAAAAAAAGTAAACTTTTTTAGGTAAAATTTCTAATAGCTACGTAAAACTCTTCTGTGATTATCAGGTGGTGTTTTAGTCCTTTAACAATTTAACTGAGTGTCTACGCATGTTTGTCAACATGCAGTTTGGTGTGGCGGTGGCTTCTTGTAATGAACATTTGTGCTTGTATTTTAGGGGTGCATCCTCTGTGTGTTTGTGTGTATCTGCATGCGCGTGTGTGTGTGTGTTTATGAGCTGACGCATGTGCCAGGGCGCACACGCCTGTGTGAGGGCCGACAGTCTGTCAGCTCAGGTTAACCCGATGCCGAGTGGCCACACCTTGGGGGTGCGTGAGCCCAGGAGGCAGGCTCTCTCTCATCAGCAGCATTAGGCCGTCGTGCGTGATGGCTGCTGACCCCCGGCGAAGCATCGGCTGTGTCAGTTGGCCAGTCGGGCCACCAATGATACCGGGTTTTGGGCTCGCTTCCTGCCAGGAGCGCCACTCACTCTCCTGCTGTCGATGGGAAAGATGGCACATTGGTTAATTTGGGAGAGGCATCATCAAGGACACCTTGTTATAATATGCCCCCGTGTCTCTGAATCACAGAGGCAACGGGAAGGGAGCCTGTAGAGCACTGTGGGATAAACTTTGTCCAACTTTCTGAAGAAGAAATTAGAATGATATTGGAAAGCCTGTTTAGTTTAGAACATTTATTGCTAAGCGAAACACTTTATGTAGATTAACTGCACACAGATGGATGTCTAAAAGCCTTTATTTTTGTTAAGTCTGAAGATTTTCAATTTACATCTAACAAAAGATGATATTTGAAAATTATATTACATAAAAAAACATTTAATACAGAAATGTGGGCTCAATGAAAGGAGTGCTAAAGAGAGCAGTCTGAGAAACACTTCCTGTATTTTGCTATAAACTTTAGTGCTATGATTACATAAGGTCAGAGCTTTGCACATGTACCCTAATCACCTGTTGACTACCTGTGAATTAAAACTTCTAAAGTTTCAAGATCCTAATAAAGATCCACTTTTCATGGAGATTTAACTTGAGAAAAACACTCTGTGGGTATTAAATCTATTTTATTTTTAGTCTATTTTACGAAAACGGAATTATTTGTTTCCTTTTCGTCTTATTGCTACACTCTGAAAAAGTGATTTACAAATGAGCTAATGATTGAAATCAGATGTTAGGTTACGGTTTATATGTTTTTGTCATGTGAAGTTGTTTTTTTTCTCTCTCTCTCTCCATCATTAACGATTTGGATCAAGTTCATGTGTATAATCTGTGAACGGAGACATTTGGCTCCTTGCTGTGTGATGGTCAACAGTGGCAGCAGGTGCACCTTGGGGAGGATCAACCAGGAGGTGCGACCACCACCAGGAAGTGACCCCAGCAACAGAAACAATGAAAAAAAAAAATAAATCCAGGGTTTTGGAGCTTTGAAAATATGAAGTGACAATGGGTGCCCTTTGTGTGGGGAATTGATGTGGTACCAGGCTGACACTGTGCACCCTCTAGGGGTTGATCTCCCAGTCAAGATCAAATGCCAAAACTAGGTCAGGGGGAAAAGAGATAGGAGGCAAAGGGGGCAGATTCTGTTGTGCTAAGAAATGATGAACACCTTAATGTGCGGAGAGGAGAGAACCGATATCGTCCCACCATCCACTGCTCTGAGTCAAAGTCAGAGCTGAGAGTTTTATCAGACATGCATCAGGTGGAGATCAGATGTCTTGTGGTTTGGTTGTGCCAGTGTTGGTTTGGTCCATACTGGGTCACTAGACACCTGTGGTTTTCCACAGTCTTGCAAACAAACTGAAAATACTGCTGAACAAGGCAGCAAATAAACTTTACAGTTATTTTACATATGAGAGGTAGAAACATTGAAACATTTTTTATTGGGTTAGAATATGGGAAATTGACTCCATACGCAGTTGCATGTGAGATTCATACATTCATTGTGGGTCTAGTAATGTTTTTTAATTTGTGTTCAGAGCTGACGACACCCAAAGCGCTCTCATTTGATTAGGATATGACATTACTCAACAAAAACAGGACTTTTCATACAAAAATGTTATGTAACAGCCCACATATCCATCAAGAAAGGCAGTTGTCTACCAGACAGTCATGGTCCTTTCGTGGCCAAGTCACAAAAGTACATCAATGAAAAGTTAGTAGAAAGTTAGGTGGAAGGGAAACATGTGATATACAAAAAGTTCCCAGTAGGATTACTGTAGTCTTGAGAGGTTTGAGATGCAAAGGTCAGTCATGAGTTTGGGGAATTCATTCACCAGTGCACTTTGAGTCAGAGCGTCAGCAGCCTCCACACACAGATGTAACCAGGCATGCAGCAAGCTGTTCCTTCACCAGAGACACCAGAATCTGGGCTAACGTGAAAAGGGTCTTGGCCGTTGCTCAGTTGAAAGTCATATTTTCAGATGAGGGCAAAGTTGGATTAGACTTGTATATCAAGTTCCCAGAGTCTTGAAAAAGAGGCACAGACTCCGTGTCATCAGCTGGTGTTGGTCCACTGGGTTCTGTGAAATCTAGAAAACTTCAGAGGACTTCATGTTTCCTTCTCCTCAATGCCTCATGGCATTGATTCAGGAATTTATGCAAAAGGAGCCCCGGCCAAACAAAGAGGACATATTTGGAACAATGTATGAACCCTTTTCAGTGGATTAAAAAAATCTTTACGTTGTTTCTATGTTGTGTTCAATCTTCTGAGACACTGAATTTAATATTTTGCTGAAGAGATATAGCTTAGTGCTGTTTTAAAAAGAAATGCTGGTCGCTGTGAAGAAAATTATAAAAAAAAAAAACAAAACTAAACACATGGCTTTCTTGTCAAAGTGCTATTTTTTTCCCTTCCTTTTCCAAAGGCAAAGTTGGGCTGAGTTCAGCCTCCTCCACAAACGCCCGGTGAAAACATTGTGATATGAACAACAACAGCAATAACAGCACAGGACTGATCCTACCCTCCAGAGGAGCGAGGGACTGGCTGGTCCCGGCACACCGACCCTCCCTCTGGCCCATGTTTGTCATGAGCTGACCGTTCCATTTAATTAATTAAAATTAGCATCTGTCCCCGTGGCATTGACTTGTTACGTCAGATGGAATCAGCTTTTTGTATTTGCTGGGCCCTGGGGGGGCTGCTGGCCCTAACGAGGCCCAAGATCCTAATTAGACAATAAAAGGGGGAACGGGTGGGGGCACAAGAAAGAGCTGGACACGGAGGAGAGAGGAGGAGAAGAGGAGACTGAGGGGTGGGGGAGGGGTGGGGGGGGTCCTGCTGGGCTTAGGGTTACGCTGGAGGAAAACGGTGTATTTATATACCTACACATGATGGAAGGGGAGGTGGAGGAGAAAAGCAGCCCTGAGTCTTTTTCCGCTCCCTCTTTCTGGTGCACATCCTCTCTCTTTCTCTGTTTACCTTCTTCTGTCTTTGTCCGGTAGGTCTCTTTCCGCCTTGTTCTCACCTCCATTGTCTCAGTGAAGCAGGGGACACACAAGTCGACAGGGACGTACAGCACAGTCCAGAGCACTGCGCCGTCTTCAAAATTCTTCCATTGTTCGCAGGGTCGTTTGAGATGAATGTTTAATTTACTTTTTGCTCCGCTGGAATTTCTAAAATCTTGAATGAATGTTGAACGAAGCAACTGAAATGTTTTAAGTTTTATGTTTTGGTTTTATCTGACATGAGCTACTTTATTGTGTTTCCTTGCTTGTCCTAAACTTTAACTGGACTTTTTTCCTCTTGCCACTCTCCCACAAAGGTCAGATTATGGAGTACGTACCTGATGGTTGTTTTATTGACATGTTTTCTGAGCTGTGGCTCTCTGCAGCTTCTCCAAAACTACCACTGACTTCTCAGTCCATCTATTGATTGCGATATCATTTTAAATCCAGTATTTTATTTTAATTACAACTAGATTTTGAGGCAACCAATCAAAAATCTTTATTAAAAAAACTTTTTTAATACAAATTCTTTTTTGTTGCCACCATCTCTGTTGACTGATTTTGGTTTTCTTTGAAGGACATTTGGATAATTTGTAGTAATTTTATCATCTATAATGTAATACTGCAGAGGTCTCTTTATTGTCGTCTTAGCAAATCATTAAAAAAAATAAAAAAAAGGTTTCATTGTTTTCAGAGAAATCTGATCTAAATAGCGTCTGGGGGATATTGTGCAGACTTTTGAGATTCGCTCTCTGAGCAGCTGCCCGTTGCTTCGGCTGCCTCTCTCAGTCAGAAACCACAGCTGTATCTCCGCCTGGGTTTCATTCTGGTGTCATATCCTGATCCTCTCTCTCTGTCCGAGCTCGGTGAAGACAGATGTTTGTGCTCGGGTGGCCCTGCTGATGAGGGACCAGCCAACGAGAGCAGACAGGATGTGGGCAGCAGCTCGTCCCAGATAGACGTGTGTCAGTAAAACAGTGGGTGACACTGGAGGATGCCCATGTGGTGGGAGATGTTAAAGCTTTCTGAAAGTATCAGAAAGAGCGCGAGAGTGTGTGTGCGGTTGTGTGTGCGTGAGTTTGCGTGTGCGACCGAGACAGAAAGTGAGTCTATTTCAATCCAAAGAAAGTCTGCACAAGAGTCAAGAAAAAGAAAAAGAAAAAAAAAAAAAACAGAAGTGTGCATGGCTGTGTGAGGCTGGTAGATTTTTGGTCACACTTAAATGGTTCGAATCATAAACAAACATTTTATTAGACAAAGAATATGTGTAATTTAAAATAAAATGTCTTTTAAAATGATAATTTTCAATAATATTTTCACTCATGATATCAAATCAGTTAATTGTTAATTCATGAATTGATTGTGACTAACCTCATTTTTGGGGAAGATATGAATTAAATTTCAAAATCATAATTGTTGTCTGCAGAATTGACCATAAAGAACACAAAGGTCCATCTCAGATTTCCCTAAAAGCATCTTAGTGACCAGCCACTGACAAGACAAAAGTTAAAACCTTCCAGAAAACAACTTTCCAGATGTGAGCGATAAGGTTAACATCTGGCATGAAATTAGTCTGCACTAGAATCCCACTACAGGCCATTTAGTGTTCCACTTCTGTCCAGCTATTAACGAGTAAAGGCCAGTTATGCCACAAAATAATGGGAAAGGAGAGGCAGCTATGTATATTTTAGTGAAAAAGACATTGCTCTACAGATTCAGATAAAGAACTTTTCTTTTTCCAAATACAGAATGTGAAAATATGAAGGAATCAAGCTGAATACTCAGGTCTAGGGACAAAAGAAATAGCAGCAAGGTCTTAAAAAGTCCCTAAAAATAAAAATATGCCTCTGCATATTCATTTTATCAGACTTGGGAAAGGTAAAATTAAGTAGTAGGATGGACTAAAAGTTATCCTGTTGACATATTTTCCCACCGGGTTTGTGCATTTCTGCAGCTCCCTCCTTTAACTGCCCCGACTTTTATTTAGGGGTGTCAGAGTGAAGCTTGCAAGGCACTGTAAAAACCCACTGCATATAAATCCAAGTTAGCTCTCTTGAAAGAAAACACAAACAACACAATCCCAGAATTGCTCTCTCTAGTAAAATTATGTAAATATTTATTTATTATTATTGAATAAATATGAATGACAAACAAAAAAAATCTATCAAATTATTTGAATGTTACAAATTGTAATGATATCAGGGAATATGGCTAACCTTTTTCTTTTTTTTTTAAGGCAGATGCTAAAACCACACACTGATTCATGTTGATCCTGGCCCACAATCTGAGACTCCATGTATGTTTATGAAAGCGTTGAACTTTCATCTGAAGTGTTAAAGCGGATCAGTCGTTCCTTACTTCGTCAGTGAGATGACGATGTCATTCTCATTACACATCAATCTGTTGACTCTTTTTATGCATTGCTTATTATTTTAAGTAGCTTAATATGTGAAATACTTGGGTGAATATTCTTTTAATTATTTGGATGATTATTAGAACAGATGTGAAGGAACATGATAAATGCTGGCTATCGTTCAGTGTGTGTGTGCGTGGTTCTTTGAGATGCATGTGTGTGTGTGTGAGTGTGTGTGTGTGTGTCTCTGGGGGTGTGTGTGTCCCTCATAGCTGCGAGGAACTCCTTCAACCAATCTCTTGTGTTTGTCATCTGGCAAGCATTCCCAATATAAGCTCTCTAATTGCTCAGAAAATTACGGCTAACGATGATTTCTCTTGACACAGGCTGACATTACGGTGACACCACAACGCCTCGTGTGCTCCTCCCCGCCCCGGACCCCCCTCCCCGTCGTCCTCACCCTCCTCACCTCCTCAGGATGTTGCGGTGGCCCCCGGTGACCGCAGCTTGCCCTCTGCTTGTTTAAAGCAGAGATGTCCCAAAGTTCAATCTGCTTTGGATTCGCTTTCTGCCGCCCCTCATCAGTCAGATAATTCATTTGCGAACTAGGATGTACTTCACTTCACGAGTGCCTAAATTTAGAGTGGCTTTTGTTCTTTTTCAGTGACTCTTTTATTTCATGATATCATGACCAAAAATAATGCCAGTCCAACCAGGGAGCTTTCATGCTTAGGGAGGTTGACTACTGACAAGGTGCAGTTGTGACAATTAGGTGTTCAGAAAGCAAAACAAGCCAGAACAAGTCACTTTCTTTGTAATATTCAATGAAGGAAACAACGAAAAGAACAAGATTTTATCGCCAGAACTGCTTCTAAGGGATTTGCAATCTTATTTAAAAAAAACAAAAAAACAACCTGCAACTCAAAATTAGCTTTGATTAATTATTTTTTTTAGATTTAAATGCAGCACAACTCAGTCTAATTACTGAATGCACTGCAGCTGGCAGGAGGGGCTGACTGGAAATGACTTATTCACACAGAATCTATGGCAAACACTTAAAATAAATGCTTTTGGAATAACAGGAAAGGAAACAAAAACACTAAAGGGGGAATTCATGAGGAAATTTAATTTTCTACTCTTGTTTTGCTCTCAAGATGTTTTTTTCACCGCTCGATTCATAGCGATTTCACAAAATGCATGCAGATGCAAATTGCACCTAGTTTTGCATCAAGTCACAATTTTATTCCTGTTTGTCTTAAGTACAGCAGATACAGAAGTAAATTAAACAGTATAGATTATATATGTATATATTTTTTTAATGAAGAATATTTATATTCTAAAAAATATTCTTGAAAATTATTTTAAATATTTTTAAGTAGTTCCTTGATTCACCAAGGAACTTGTTGAATCAGGAACATAAGGGACTAGATTTAGGAACAAAATCAATAAATCAATAAGTGATACTGCAGACTGTAACACCCTATAAGGATACATTAATTTTTAAGCACATTACTGATCCTTCATTAGAATAGAAAAAAAAAATGTAGAAATATTAGGCTGCATTACCCCCCAAAAAAACAAAAGGGCCAATTTGTGAGAAAACCTTTTTTTTTTTTTTTTTTTTTTTTGAGCAGTGCCACGGTCCACTGTCTTCAATTTTTCTCCTCCATTATCAACACATGCCAAGTTTTAGTAGATGTTACTTTTATCTGGACAATCTGCATACCAGAAGAATTTCTTTAAAAGTTTGCTCTGTTTGTTTTTTTTTTTTTTACATTAATATAGGCAGAATGTCATGTCACTGCATAAAGAACTGAAAATTAAGACCACCTTTGGTGTTTGAGAGCATTTTTTTTCATGGCAAAAAGTGAGCAAACAAAGTATACCAATGTTTTTCCTTTAAAAATTATCAGGATAGGTGCGCTGCGGTGGCGCAAGGGTTAAGCACAGTCCACATATGGAGGCCTCAGTCCTTGACATGGCCGGTTTGATTCCCGGCCTGGCAACCTTTGCCACATGTCTTCCCCTTCTCTCATTACCCACTTTCCTGTCAACTAACTATCAAATAAAGGCCACTAGAGCCAATAAAACCTTACAAGATCTGGGCAAGAAAGTAGTTAAAACTCAAGGCCACCAGCAGGCTTTAAGAACTACCATAAAAACTTAAACCTTAAAGAGTCACATATTAAAAGTATAATTTAAAATTTTACTGATGCACATTTTTTTCCTGCTCACATGTAATTGCACATGTGAATCCAAACTAACGGCAGTATGTGCTCATGACCATGTCCATGGAGCCGGGCCCCTGCAGGTTGAGATGTGTTGCCTCTTTGTCTTGTCAGCGTTAATGTGAGCAGGAGCAGCCAGGCGTGGAGCTCAGCAGACAAAAACCCCGCTACATCCTTCTCCTGCAGCCTTCCCCGCCTTCAGCACAGCGATTAAATATCCTTTAACTGTCCGGGCGGCACCCCTGGCACATCTGGTTTTTATTTAATTTCAGGTCAGAACCTGGACGTCTGCGGCGCTCGGGCTACGATGCATCACTGCTGGCCAGAAGACGGCCGGTGGGCACTGCTGGGGTGGCACACAGGATCAGGGCTGACACCGGGCGCCTCACAGGCACCCCCAGCCTTAGTGTCACGGCCCAAACCTGTGGCGATAACTGGGCACATGTATGGCGGGTGTACATGCAGAACGGGCACTTATGGTAGTGACAGCCAGGTACTAAATCTGTCACATAGCGTAGCAAGATCCTCCATTAACCTGACCTTTTCAAAACACACTGTTGTGTGCAGGGAGCCACGTAGACGACAAACATCACAGCTTTGTGGCTGAGACTCAAGTGCTACCCATACGCGAAACTGTTACAACGCCGGAGCAGACGCTGACCTCAGATTTTACCATGCTAGCAGATTTTATGAAGAATCTCAATCAAAATGTCAGTCTTGTTAAAGTTCATGAAGACGTTTTTTTTTTCCATCTTTTTCAGATGATGCAACAATAATAATAAGCAATTTGTTTATTTAATCTGTTGTGGAAATCTGGATTACTCTGTGTTTCCGTTCAGACGCAACGTTCCACAGAATGTTCTGATGCAACCTTCAGGCACGGCAAAAGAAAACTGAATAATTTTTGAAGGACGCAGACGAAGTCCAAATAAAACCCATAAAAGACCTTTAGAAAGTCTGGAAGAACTGCTCATCAAGAACATTTCTTGCTTGGTTGTGACGTCCCAGTGAACTAAATTATACACAGGCTGAAGACCTCTTACTGTAAATTATTTTCTGCACCACAAAAGCAGACATTGTGGGTAGATCCCACCCACACGTACGGATGCTGCGCTCCTTCGTGGTCGCCGACATTCGAACTTAGTCAGTGGAAGCCTCGTGAGTCAGAAGCTACGGTATCTGTGCTGTCTGAGAGGCGCAGACCACTGTTTCAATCAGCTCTTCACCCAGACAGCAGAGTCACTCATTTGTGTCACTGATCTAGAAATTATACCACGACTACATGTGTTTAAAAAACGGTTCAGTTGGAAAACATTCAGGATTGATGTTCTAACATATCTTGTAATATTTCATTGATCCATCCATCCTTGGTCTTGGTGCCTGTCTCCAGCTGTCGTTGGACGAGAGGTGGAGCATGTCTTAGACAGGTTCGCAGGGCAACATATTGACTCCAAGTGTACACACACCCATACAAAAAGACAACTTATAGACCAATTAGCCAAACTGTCACATTTTTCAGACTGCCTGAGGAAGATCCCAGGTCAGGATTTGAATCCAGGACCGTCTTACTGCGAGGTAAAAGTGAAGCAGCTCCACCAATGTGAGCATTTTATACGAAGGCAAAACAGTTTTCAAATGTTTCAAAAGAGTGCTTGGAGTACTAAGAAAAAAGTATGAGCTAAACCAAAGTCTGGGCTGAACGTGATAGAGATGCTGTAGTATGACCTTAATCAGAGTCTAGAAGAGTGGGCCAACTTTCCATTGGGTTTAGGAGGCATTCAGTTTTTTCAAGTAGGACCAGGTTGTGTCGCTTTTTCCCTCGATTCTGAAACCATCATCATTTGCTAAGCTTCTCCTTACCTTACATGTGACTGTCTTGTCACATTTGAGTGACAAGAGAAAAAATAAACTACGACAAAAAATAGTAAAAGCATAAATACTTTTTCAAAGCACTGTCTATACACACAGATAGAGTTTCGATATGTCTAACCCGCATAAAGACATAAAGACCATTATGTGATTTTGGCATAAACCAATCACCAATCTGGGCTAATCAAACTGAATCTCTTCATTCTGGCCACTATTTTCTCTTGAATCTCTTATTTATATGACTCTACACCTTATAAGGTGTAGAGTCAACCTTAAACCTAAACCTAAAGGTTTAAGGTTGTTCCTTTTGTCTCCCATCTAACAAAGCTCCTCATATTATCCAGTTTATTAATAAACACTCAGTATGATATGTTCTCAAGCTTAACACTACTCCTACCAACACAACCACCATGATGACTTATGTTAATGTAATTTTATTTAAAACGGCATTTAAAAGCATGCTAGTTGGACCAAAGAGATGTACACCCACTGAAACAAATCATTCAAATAATATATATATTAAGTAGGTGTAAGAGAAGATTAAATGAAAACCAAAATATGGAAAAACTAATTAAAAAGACTTAGAGCTCAAATGTTTAAGTTGTTCCCAGATAAATATGACATAAATGAAAAAGAGTAAAAGTGAACTGTTCACAATAAAACCTAGTGTAGACCCTAAAATCTCAAAATGGATTGGATGCTATCCATCGAACTGAACACAACTCTTCATCACGATTAAGATGATAGTCCACTTGAACTGCCCTCTCTGTTTAAAAGTTTTTAATCCACCCGGAGGACCCCCGGCTCTCCCTGTTAGGCCCTCCCGTCACTCATCCCAATGCAGTGATGGAGGTGTGGTGGAAGTGGAGGCGCTGGCGGTGGTTGCCGAGGATGCGTGATGTGTTGTGACAGCGGGAGCCAGGGCTGGCGGGCGGTCACCACGCGGCACCATATTGCCGGGCTCCCCGGGGATGAGGGATCAGCATGCCAGCCTTGCCAAGAAGTGCTAATAGGCGCAACACGTCTTGCTTTCACACATTAAGGCAAGCGGAGGGTGACAGATCAGAGCTGTGATACTGCTGCCTGTGAGGGAAAAAAAGGGGTCACACCACCCATTGCCAAGCGGTGCAGTCTAATGATGAAAAGTCCAGAAGTCGAGCAGCGCGCCCACCAATCACCGGGCCGAAGCCTCTGCAGTCAGATGTTTCTCAGACTCCCTCACGTCTCGGGAGTTTTAGAGACTCGCTCTTCGGTGGTGCTGCTCAACTCCATATTGTAACTGACAATAAACATAGAAGTGTTGAAATGGGATCAACACTTTTTGAAGAAGAAGACATTCACGTTCTCACCCAAAGCGGCGAGGGTCAATAGGACCGCCACCGGCTACGACGCCTCTGCTGCTTTTGTTACCAAAACCCCACAGCTTGAGCACAGTCTGCTCGGCTAAAGACCCGAGTTTCTCGCTACTCCCACCTGGGGGGGCATATGGTGGATCTGGCAGACCCTTCAGCACCTGCCTTCATTTTTTGTTTTTGCCTCAGAGACACTTTGGCATTGTTCATGTCGTGGTGGTTTGATGAGCAGAAAACGGATCCGAGTTCATTTTACTGCTCAGATTGGAGCAATTTTCAAGTCAAGTGTGAATGATTGACAGCTGTTGGAAAGTAATAGCCATGTTTTGGGTGTGTTGGCACACTTAACCATGAAATAACACCTAAGATTGAATTAACATTTTGATTGGAGGTGTGCAATTGACTTTAATGTAAAGAAAAAAGATTACGATGGATGGATGGATGGATCAAAGAGTCTGTGGTCACTGTGTTGATTCTTCTTCCTTTTCTTTTCACTCTGACTTCATGGATATTAAATTCTGGTCCTACTGCAGACTGATGGTGACCAACTCTTGTCTTTTTAATATGTTAATTTATTTTTATCCTCACTCCAACCCAACTGAGCTCAAACTAATTCTAAAGAAAAAGTTGGCAAAAAATGTCAGTTTCTAAACATGCAAAGCTGGGAGAAATGTACGTAATTGCATTTCAATTCCCATGTTTTTCCCTACCATAACATGAAATCTCAACCAGCAACCAAAGAGCAGTGAATGGAAATTAAATGTTTAGAATTGATATAAAAGATCTCTCTCATGCCGATGACATCTGCCAGTTCGTACTAATCCAAGTCTTCTTCTGGCTGAATGGGAAGAGCCACAATGAAGAAGCCTCAAAGCAGCAGATCAGAAATTAGGCATAAGCTGTTCCAAAAAAAAAAAAAAAAAAGAGAGAGGGAGAGAGCACACGGGTTTACTGTTTGAGTGCTCTGCTTGGAAACCTTTGGGTAACCTTTACAACCTTCCTTTTTTTGCTGTTGGAGTGATCTCAGCAGGTATCATACATGCTCTGTCTGCCTCCAAAAAGGTCATTTCTTCCATGTCAGTGGGCCAAAGATGAACTCCCTGGTACTGTGTGTTTGGCATCTAGGAAGATACTCTAGTGAAGACCCTTGTAATATGTCAGTGGCTGTCTGCTCTCGATTAAATATTAAAGCAGAAGCCAGAGCTGGCTGCAAGAGCTGGAACCACATAAAACAGCTCACTTCTAATACAGACTACAGTTACCTTTCGGCATCCAATATTGATAATGTGTTACAAGTACGAACATGCTAACGCAGAGGCGGGCACGTATTAAGATGCCGGATTAAGCTAAATGTTTGATATTGGATTCTGTGGGACATGCGGAGTTTAAAAGTAAAATGTTAATGTGAAATTATGAAAATGAATTAAATGATTTATGGAGATGGTGGCTCACCTCTGTGTCACCCCTAATCCTGAAGTCAGGACCAATCTGTGGTCCAAGACCGGTCACATGACTGTTCGTTAAAAAAAAAAAAAAAAAAAAAAAAAAAAAATAAAAAAATTTTTTCCCCTCTCATGAAAAATTACAAAAAAAACTTTTTTTTTTT
>NW_015112760.1:113737-123609 GCF_001443285.1 Poecilia latipinna | reverse complement strand
TGGGGCCCCCCCAAACCTGAAGTCTGGCCCCAACTTGTGGCCCAAACCCGGCACAAGTGTGTTTGTTTAAAAAAAAAAAAAAAAAAAAAAAAAAAATTATACAAATCTTTCTCCTCTCATGCAGAATTACATACATAAACTCTTCTTCTTCAGATTGCTGTGAATCAGCTTTAAAAGGTAAAAAACATTAGTGCTTTTGATTTTCTTTTTAAATAAATGTTGCACAGTGTGTAGCCCAGAGCATCTGAATAATTATGGCAGTTGTACAGTCATTACATGTGTGGTTGTATGCAAAATAGCAATGGCATTTTTTAAATAAATAATAATAATGGCACTGTAGTTTTAAAAAATGTAAACATTTTGACAATCATTCTTTAACCTTCTAAAGTTACATGTGTCTGGAATGACAAAACTATTGCAAACCATATGGCTTAACATAAGTAAAAACCGGAACGTGTTTAGGTGTGTTACAGTTCTAACCAACACAAAAGTTTAACCTGACCAAGCTAAAGTAAGGTAGTCTCTTACAATGCAACATTAATACAAATAAATAAATAAATAAATAAATAAATAAATAAATAAATAAATAAATAAATAAATAAATAAATAAATAAATAAATAAATAAATAAGCAGAGTTGAAACTACTTGAGGCACAGGCCCCTTTGCAAAGGCTCAAGGAGATTGTAGCTAATCTCGACAAAAGTGGCAGCATTTTTTAGGTCAAGCTTCAATCAAATGTATTTACTTTTGCATCATACCACAGTTGAAAAGGAACGAGCAAAAATATTGGGTGAAACTACATATTTTATTTTCCTGTTTGAATCCAATCCAGCATTGCACCAGAGTACAGGAAGTTAAAACCAATCCAAAAATCATTGGCTTACAAAAATGTTTTCCAATTTCTTTATTTATAAGAATAACAATGAAAAAGGCATCTATTCTTGGTTTTATTCATGTGCAAGCTAATGTCAGCACTGCAGCACAGCTAGCCAACCCCAGAAGTTAAAAATGTAGCAGATATCAAAGGGAGGTGAGGGCTGCTTGGAAACCTTTGAGCCTCCAAGGAGGAGATTCATCCTCAAAGGCGGTGCTAGGTCCACCCAGGCGTTTTGTGCAGCTGAATGGTTGCCATGGGAGATTAAAGGTTTTCTCAAACAACCATGAAAGAATCAAAGCAAAACTCCAGGTATGTTTGTGATGAGGGAATAATGGTCTAACACGATGTAGAGCTTAAAAAGTCAATTTTACGAAACACTGCTCCTTTAAATAGCTGTTTTCCCGTCGCCACCTGTCTACACCGCATCTCTCTCCTCTTCCTCCAAACCCTGACTTGATTAATTAAATATTTAGCTGAGGCGACTACAGCACCAATATGAATGTTCACGTGGCCAGATAATGAACAGATTAGTACTCCAATTAATAAAGAGTGAAAACATTTAAGTAGAAAACAGTGCGTTATCTCTCGTGCTAAATTCTCAAAACATATCTCCCAGGCTCGTCATCTTCCCTCTTCACTCTTCATCCCTTTGTGATTCCTCTGTAACACCTTAACAGATAAACTTGACTAGAATTTTTTTTTTTTCCACTCATCTGTCATCCCTCCTGATCCATCCATCCATCCGTCCACCCCGTCCTCCATCCCCCCCCTCTGACGCCTGCGGTCCCCGGGGCAGTGCTATGCTTGCTGAAGCGCTGTGTTGTGAACGAGTTTGCTGCCTGCCATCAATATGGGTGAGTTACAGAGGTCAGCGGTTCAAACGCAGTTCACCGCCTCTCGTCGACACTGGCCGCACCTCTACCCGCGCAGATCGGCGAAGTGTTGGAGCGTGTAAGTGTGTGTTTGTGTTGCATCTGCGTGCAGATGCAAGGGGGTGTCCGCTCGGATGCGACTTTGTCTCCGTGTATAAATACACAATGCTTACCGTGTATTTGTGCCTTCAGACAGCTTGCCCTCTTAGCTTGCGTGTTAACTCACTCAGCCACAGCACCAGGGGCTTCGATCTCTCCTCTGTTTTCAGGCAGCCGACATAATGAACATGTTGTCAACGGGGCATGTGGGACACAAGCACTGATTTCTGCATGAACAGCAGGTGGTCAAAGTGTTTTTGATCAGCACTATCACTGCTTACATCTGAGAGGAAATGTCACAACAGTCAATACAGTAGTAGAAGCTGCTGTGCCTGAATGCAGTTTGAATATCAGAAATCTTTATCTTTACAAAAACATCCAAGCACTGCCTTTTAGTTATTGGCTAACTGTTTCTCTTCCATACATTTGTGTTCCCATTAACTATATTAGAGCAGGGATATGATTGCAGATTATACATGCTGACAAACTGAACATTTTGCTCTGGTTTTTGTCTCTTTGGACCCTGCAACTCTCACATGACATTTGGACATGACAGCTGCTAGAGAACTCATGCATTTGCAACTCAAACATCACATTGCCTTGTTATATAATGTGACAATAAAATCTAACTTGGCTAATATCTCTCGGATCACTTTGGGCCCTTACATGTAATTGTAATTTCATGTCCAGACAGTCATTTTTACAAACCGTTTGTTAAATTCATTCTTCTTTTTGCCATGTAGGGAATTTGTTGAGAGTGCAAAGCTGCCTCCTAAACCGTAATAAAACTCCAGCAAAGTAACTTGGTCAATTAGGTTGTTATTCAACACACTTTAGCACAGCATTAACAAGCAACAGAAGTTATCCAAGTCATTTTTACCTTCCTTAAAACACACACATACACACACACGCACGCACGCACGCACGCACGCACGCACGCACGCACGCACGCACGCACACACACACACACACACACACACACACAAAACAAACAAATATGATGATGAATTTAGAAAGTAATAAAACTGTGACAGTTTTACATGTATGCACTGTGTGCACAATTAGACTTTAGACTTTAGACTTTAGACTTTAGACTTAGACTTTATTATCATTTTGCATGCACAAAGGTGTATACAGAACGAAATTTCGTTGCATCAGGTAAGTGAATGTTTTTACCATGTCATCATTTTTGTGCATATTTTCTAACTCTGCCCTGGATAAATTTGAAAAAAAATGATTAAAGGGGTTGCATTGTGTTTTCCAGGCACATAGTGCCTTTTCATAGCACAATCAGGCAATGCTACATACATCAAATATGACTTGAAATAAACTTTACTCTATTTAAAGCCTTGAAATCTTTAATAATTCCATCTCTCTCTGAAACTCATCACAACAGCGCTCCTCTATTAACCCTTTAACAATGTTTTTACTAGTAGCTTATATAAAGAGCGCAGCAGATGCACAGTTCCACCAGGTGTTTGCTAATTGCTGCTGCTAGTCTGAAGGAACTGAATGGGAGAACTGGGCAGAAACTTGTAAACTCCTCCTTGGAGCTACAGGGCTAGGTCCACCCTGGAGTTTTGCACAACTGAATGATTACCAGGGGCGATAAAATGATTTCTTAAACATGCATGAAACATGTTTAAACATGTCCAACACTCCAGGTATGTATTCAATGAGAGAATAACATTTTAACATGATGTGAAGCTCAAAAAAAGTTGAATTACCATAACCCTGGCCCAATAAAGGATGTTTTTGTTTGATTCTATTCTATGGTAAATGATGACCTTCTAGTCAACCGGTACTCTTCTCTCCTGAATCTGGCCTTAGGTCTGTAGTGACCAAAGAGCATGGTGCCTTCCATCCCCAGGTTGCAGTAAGAACAAAAATGTTTTAGTGTGGATGATGTTACTAAGTGAAAAAGAATTTCAGGAAGCACAGAAATGAGTACAGAAAAGCACCTTTTAAAAAAATGATGATGCAATTCTATGATGTATTCAGGCTACAGGTGAGTGAGAGTAAATTTCAGCGCAGCATAGGGAAGAGTGATCAGAATGGATCAAAATTGCTCTGTTTCATGTAAATTAGTAAAACATCGTTATGGCAAAAGGGAAGAAAAAAAAATCCATGGCGTTTTTACGTCTTATGTTATAGTTTTCAAAGAGAAATTAAATCAGGTAAAATCAGTATCAGTATAAAATGAATATTGGTTTAAAGTTAGTAGACCTTTCAGTAACCTTCAATGCAGCTGTAGCTCATCAAATAAAGATACAATAGTTTGTTTTTCCATTAGTTTTGCTAATATTTTATCACAGTAAAAATCTACTCTGAGAGCTGATTAGATTGTTCTGAGAAAGTCCATTTGCGTTTTCCATCGGGTTTTCCTCTGTTTTTGCATGATTTTGATCAACCTCATTCTCTATTGTTTATCCATATTTTATGCAGCTGTGAAAAGAGCCGTGAGTGAGAACACTACATGAACCGATGGATCATTGTAACACTTGGAAGTCGCAGAGGACCAGAGCAGAACAAAAATGACAGCATTGTACGGGTCTGGATTATTGAATTTTTGTTACTTTGTGTGGTTTTCCAGTGTTGCACACTTGCTGCACAATCAATAATCCCACCTCTCAGCACACGCTCACTGGCCACTTCATTGGGTACATTTCCTGCAAAACAGAAAAGGTGAATTAGCCAATTAGATGACAGCGTCTCAATGAATTTAGTAACCTACGTACTTAAGTTTGAACTGAGCATCAGACTGGGGGAAAAAACAGAAGTGACTTACAATGTGGCATGGTTGATCTTGGTAGATAAGGAGATGAAGAAGTAAGACGAGTGTCCCTCCCTGACGTTTTAACCGACTCCATCGGCCACTCTTCTGATCGACACTAGACAAAATGTAATGCTTACTGGTTTTCTCCACACGGTTTTTGACCTTTTGGTGTCTTTTGCTGCTTTGTTTTTATGACGTAAAGCCTTGTTGCTGAAATGTGGCATACAAACAAACTTGGCTGATTAATTTTGAAAGTTTTCTGGGTCAGCAACAGTTGTGTTGATGAAAATGCTTCACCGACACTGGAAGTCAGAGGAGAACGAGCAGGCCGATTCAAGCTAACACGCTGTGGCTTAAATAGGCTTCCTGTTACAGCCGGGGATATGCAGAACGCCACCTGAATGCACAACATGTCAAACCTGGAAACAGGTGGATTGCAGCAGCCCAGCACATCATAAGCAAAGCTCAACACAACTCTGCATCAAGGCCATATTTGTAGCTGGCTTTTAAACATTTTACCTGGGTGTGATAATAACAATGGACTGAACAGCCCTTCTCATGCTTGGAACGCTGTTTCATAACCTAACCTTGCTTTAATTTTCTCCAGTTTAATTTCTGACCTCTCTGCTGCATTCCTTGGTCTAAATGATTTTGTTTGTTCTCTAATATCCTCTAACAAACCTCAGAGGCCTTCATAAAACAGCTACATTTATACCGAGATGAAATTACGCGCTGCATTTGTAAAAGAAAATTGAAAACCATTTTCTGTTCACGTCACAGCTATGCACCACTTTGCCCTGGTCTGTCACATGATATCTCAATAAAACACGTTAAAGTTTGTGTTTGTAATGTCGCAAAATGTAATTTCAGTTGATTAAAAATAAATATAACTGGGGTAGCAGTTCAGACTAATAGGCTAATTTGTATGATATTACAGGTCTTGTCTTTGAATTGATATATATATATATATATATATATATATATATATATATATATATATATATATATATATATATATATATATATATATATATATATATATATAATTAATTGATATGTGTCTATAATAAAAGGAGTAATGCAGAGCTGTTGGTGTCCTCTGCCTTGCAGCACGAAGATGAACTCTCTGCACTGATAAAATGTGACTCCAGTCCGCTGTGGGGTAAAAGTAAGACGATGTTCTGTGGTTTGTGTGGCCACCTAGTGGACCCCTGCAACACTTCCCACATGGAAACAAAACACAGCATGGAAAACATTTTCCAGAGCTACAGATGGGTAATCCCGCAAGTTTACAACACACAAGCCGAGCGCCGATGAATCACAGGTGTGAGGCTTATGAGTAACTGAATGGTTTAAAACCTGGCTTAGGTTGAAAGTGAAACATTGCACCCAAGATTTAAATGTTATGCCTTATTACATTGTTCATCACTCCAATAAAAGGTTTCTAGAAAAAGTGGTTTTTGAGAAAGTCGCGTCAAATTTGACCTGAAACCTTATCTGCATGCGAATTTAAAAACTGTTTCCAGTTTTTAAATGCACTCCGTCGTTATAAATTAAGTTTTAAGCCTCCCTAATTTCCATCATATTTTGCTTCCAAGGAGCCAAATGTTTATTTTATTCTATTAACCCTGTATCTATTTACAGTGTTTTTAGTTTTAGATCTCCTAACTAATTTGACTTTCTGGAGTACTTGTATTTATCGTTATTCCACTTGTCTCACATTTCGAAAAATATTCAAGACACTGTCAGCTTAGTCAGTGCGGTTTTAAGGCCGGTGTAAAAGGAACCAAAAAAAAAAAACAACATAATTTAAACCAAAGAGTGGACAATTTGACTAATTTGTTGAGTAAAATTGCTAAAGTAGTCAAAGTGGTTTGGTGCTTAGCTTGACAAAAGCAGTTCAATATAAGACCAATTTATTAGATGCAAAAAACTGTCTAAAGTGAATTTTGTTGGTACCATTAGTCTAAAAAATTGTTGGTTCTCATTATTTTACAACACAGCAAAGATTTTCTTTTAAGTTTAATTCTCTAGTCACACCCAGGTCACAATATAGCAAAAGTATTTGGAATTAAAAAAGCATTTAAAAAACAATTTCCAATAGTAGTACTACAGGCCTCTCTTGGCTCAGTTAAGGTCAGGGTTCATGATTCAACAATAATAAGAGGGAGAGACTGGGCAACAAAAAGAATACAAAGACCTGTCTCATCTGCCAAAAACACCTGAAAATGTTTTGGAAGCTGTGCATCTCGGTAAGTCTTTTGTAGCAAAACAAAAACGTCAGTGCTGGTGGTGGAAGTGTCATGGCCGTGCCGGGCAGCTCTGATGTTTCAGCAGAAAATCTAAAACCCTGAAAGAGAATATCTGGCTGCCAGTTTATGGCTGGATATGTCAATTTTGCAGGAGGACAAAAATCTTCTTGTGGATGAATGAAAACAATTTGAAATTCCTTAATTACAATAAAGTTTGTCAAGTCAATCTTGTGTCATGATCCTTGTATGTTCGGATTTGGCTTCGTTTGTGTTTTTATCCTCTCTTTGTTGTCGTCTATGTTCATTAGATCTTCCTCACTCACGGCCATATCAGTTTATTTCTCTGTGTTCAGTTTATGTATTTATTCTTGTGCTCTGTTCTCTGTGCTTATTGGATTTTGTTCCCCTTGATCAGTATAGTTCCTTTTCCCTCCTTTTGCCATTTCTGTCCTCGCCTGTTCTCTCCTCACCTTCTCGTGCTAATCAATCATTCGTTCTCCTCTGAATTCTCTTATGTAGGACATCTGATATAAGTTTACAGGTGTATTTGACAATTTGAAACATTTCATTAAGCTTAAAAAAAGTTAAAAAAAATAAGCAGATTCTTTATGAACATTATTTTTTCCTATTTTATTTGGACCTTAGCTCAAATGAGAGATGCATCAACCCTCAGACGGTCGTCTTACAGTACGACTGAGTTCCAGTTCTTTGAAATTCACGTTGTTGCTGATAAACAATTTTCTGTCAACATGCACGAACTTTACAATTATTCACTATCCTCTAGTGCCACTTCTGGGAATTTACCCCAGAAAACTACACTGACAGAAAGGTGGCACTTCTGGTATTAGCATGAACTTTCAGGGTGGAGTTTTGTGGATGCAGCACACTAAGAGTTGTTGATCGGTTGAGTTATCTCACCATCACGTTTCAGTTTTTTAAGTTAGACTTCTCTCCAATTCATCTTAACCATAACATACGCCCAGTGAGAAGGAAATCATCCAAACAAAGTAAGATTTTAGAGTTTTAAGAATCTGTGTTAAATAGTTCCTTTGCCTGGTCTTTATGATTTTCCTTATTTTTAAGTTTCCTTTGCTAACTTTTGTCTTTCACATGTATTAATTTTCAGCTCTTGGTAGCAGTTCCTAGTGATTTCATCTCTTGTTTCATTTCAAAAACCTGTGATCAGTACTTATTTGTTTTCATTTTGAGTCTGTGTTCTCTTGTCACATGTTTGGTCTGAATCAAGCACCTGCTCCTTGTTCAGTAATCAGCTCTCCAGTTTAAGTATCTTTGAGTGAATCAGTTCTGCATCAGAGCCTACTATTATTTCTACCATGTCTCTGATGCCTTTGTGGATTTGACTCTAGACTTTGTTTTCTTGGATTTTCTTTTTTCTTTTTTTTTGTGAATAATACATTATTTCCAGCCAATCCTTCTGTATTTGGCTCTTAGCTCAACACAAATTTGTGACATTCAAGTTCTAAAGAAATTCGTCATGCTGCTGCTGCTATGTGTGTGTGTGCAATGTTTGATCTATCAAATTTAATTTTAGAGTGTTTTCACACCTGATAGTCCAGTAGACTCAGGTTGTTTGGGGTCAAAAATTACACCAAGAGCCACTGAAGGAAATGACACAAAAGCCATTGAAGAACCTCCTTCTTCACAAAATGTAAACAAAAACTGAGTGACGTCAGATTGTAGTAGTGGTATGATTTCTCTTTTGTCTTTGGCAAAAGACCACAAGCAATTTCTCCAGCTAGCACTTAGACTTGCACATTTGTTTTGGTTGGATTCAGACAGAATGCCCTGTGCTGCAGTCGGCTTCCTCTGCTTTCTCCAGTCCGCTTGACGGTCACATACGCATTCGAACCGCACCAGAACTCACTTTAACAGAAATGTGACCTAGGCTTTTAGAGGGACCAGAGTTTGTCGAAAAACCCAGAAGAGTTTAGTTCCTATTAGAGTTTGATTGTGCATTTTCACTTCCTCAAACAAACCAGACTCTCTAGGCAAATGAACTAGAGTATCCTCCTACAAATGCACTAAAGGAAGAAGTCTGCATCACTGAAATAAATTTAAAACTTTCTGCAGTTGCAGTTCCTTTTTTCACAAAGTTTGTCACTTTATATACTTTATAGTTATAGACTGGAGCAACCCAGAATAAATACTCAGTCAGAAGGGAAGCAAGTCAGCCAACCAACCAGTTAAGTCATCAGGCGTAATTTACATCGACAACACAGAAGTCAAAACAATTGATTCATGTATTGCTTAATGATAAGTAACTATGGCGACCGAAGCTGTAAAAATCAAAAAAGGAAAGAAAACAAATACAAACTCTAGACTAAGAGGCCAGGTTTAAAGTTCAGGGTAGCAAAAAAAAAAAAGGAAACGTTTCAGCTAAAGAGCAGTTTTAAGCAGGGAATTTGCTAAGTTGTCTTTCATGTCTCAACAATTGGGTGCGATTCCAGCTTTGTCCTCTTCCTTATGCAGACGTTCTCCTGGACTGAGCCCTACGCTGCCTACCAGTCTGTGACGTGGTGAATAACCGTGTACATATGAATGAATTTGGCAGAAGTTTAAAGTGCTTTGAGTCATCAGAGTAATCAGAAAAGCACTGTATAAATTCAGTCCATTTGGCACAACACCACATAGTTTTTATGCCAAAATTATTCGCAGGTGATTCTGAAAGTGTCCTTGCAAACAAAAAAAAAAAAACAAAAAACAAAAAAAAGACAAAATGTGAATATTATGGACTGGTGGAAAAAGTCCACCAAAAACCTTTGAAGCGTTTCAGAAAAGCCCAAAGAATTATTGATCTGGAATGCTTTTAAAATATTGGCATCTTGAAAGGAAATAACAAGAGAAAAAGAATATACAACCAATTTGATCTTTTTGATGTGTTTTTAGTTTTTTTTTTTTTTTTTTTTTTTTTTTTGGGTGCCTTTTTTTGGGTTTTGAAGCATTTTGGGGAATTTTTTATGCCGATTTTTTTTTT
>NW_015112760.1:104418-110571 GCF_001443285.1 Poecilia latipinna | reverse complement strand
TACAACCAATTTGTTCTTTTTGATGTTTTTTTAGTTTTTTTTTTTTTTTTTTTTTTTTACTTCGAGTGCCTCTATTGAGATTTGAGAGCATGTGTGGAAATATTTACTGCCATGTCATTTTTTTCACATCTGATCCTTGAAGTGGGTGTTTTTCTGTTGTCAATAAAACAACAAACAGCCTGTGAGCAACCACAGAGTTTCCTGCCTTCTCGATAAAGCTGCAGCCTCTCCTCCTCAGTTGTTTTGCTAGGATTTTGAAGCATGTCTCTGGACTCTGCGACAAAACAATAAAAAAATCTATTTTTTTCCTCTGAAGCTGGATACAGAGAAAGTCTACAGCTTTTATGTAAAACCATCCAGTCGAGAGACTTTTTGAGGGTCTTGTAGCTTATTGTGAAATTTGAAAAGTGGAGAACTCAAAGCTTTGAGTGGTTTTACTGCCAGGTACAGGTAAAGCATTAAATATAACAGTGCATTTTTGGCATCGTGAATCAGACTGGGTAATTTGCAGATAAAGTTATTCAACTTTAGCATTCTGCTGTTACGGTTCTTTGCTACTGTGATGAACTCATGCAGCTTTTCTGCAAATACATCTAAATAAATGAGAAAATCATTACAACATTGATTTATTTTATCATTTCATCAAAAACGTGGATTTACACGTAGAATTATACATTGTTTATTTTGTAATTGTTGATGATTATGACCTACAGCTGACGAGAACCAAAAAGTAAGATGTTACATAATACTATTGAAAGTGATTTTTATTTTAGAAATGTTGTAATCGTGTCCTGGCCTACGCAATAATAGAGAAAAGTGTTGAATTGACAGTAGTTCAGAAGAGAGTGATGGACACTATGCACAATGATGGTTAGATAAAAATGGTCAGGCATATTACTGGAAAGTTTGTTGGAAGGAAAAAGAGTGGTATAAAAAGATTCCAATGTGTGAAAGTGACACAAAATTTAGGTTGAAGTCCAGTGACGTTTCCACAATCAGTGTTAACCTGCTGTGCTGTTTTATCAAGTCCCATAAGCCCTACATGCTTCCTTCTGCAAAGGATGTTTCATTTTCTACCAGGACTTACCGCCTGTAGACGCTGCCAAAGGCACCATTACTTGCTTAAAGGTGTCGCTGTGACTGATAGGTCAGCAAACTGGAAGTGAAAGACCAAAGATATTCAAACCAACAAGCTTCTGGAGGGCTGCAAACTGATCACCACCATCACACAGAGTTATAGTTCATGTATAAAAAAACCCCCCAAAAAATACAACCAAGGTCCATAGACTGTACAGAAATTGGTCCAATGCAAAGTTTTAATACCTTGAGATAATAAATTTGGGTTTTTTAATTAGCAGTAAGCCACAGTCACTGAAAGAAACAGAAATATAACTCTGAAATGGATAGTGTGTCGACTTTGAGTTAAGTTATTAGATTTGTTTTTTTAAATTCGTCTTTCATTTCATTCCTGTACATTCGTCACATGTCAATTGTTCTCGCTGTGCTCCTCCTCTTGCGCTCCTCCTCGCACCATTGCATCTCATTTTCACTCCTTGGTGGACTCTTTTATTGACCTCTAGATGTTCTTGCTATTTCCGGTTCGTTTATGCCGTCAGTCTCCAAGTTTCTGTTTTCTGGGTGCTTAATAAATGATTCCCCACCTGATTTTGCCATCCTCCCACCTGGTCCAAGAATGTTTACTCTCCATGTACATTAAATCTATGCTATGCATACTGTTTCACATTTCATTTATACTCTACTTCAGTCGGACACGGACGTGATGTCGAAAATATGTCCCTGCTTGTTTAGAGTCGAGAGATTATCAGAAATACAGGTGACTAAGATCAGCTTCTAAGATAAGTGTGTCTGCAGTCCTGCTTCAGTGAGCGCTAACGTGCTCACTTTATTTCTGTCTGCATCTGGGAGGTCATGTAAGCAGAGGGAGGCAACTGTTGTTTTCAGTCAGTGAGCAGAAAACGTCTTTTTTTTTTTTGTCATAATTATTGACAGAGCTGGTGAGGTTTCTGTTACTCCTGACTGCAGGTTCGCACTCTGCCTTTTAGCTTTACACATAAACCTAGCGGTGTTTGTGGTTTTGTGGCCCGGATGGGTGTGCGCGTTTTTCTTTTTCCTGATGTAGTCTAAGTATTGAGGTTAGCGGCAGAGAGCTAAAGATGTAGGAAATGAGCCCGGTGAAAAGGATGGTAGCTGTGACCCGGGGTAAAGAGAACAGCTTTCTTAGAAAACACAGTTTCAGCGTTTTCTACGTCAGAGGCACTTCCAGTAAAGGGACGGGTCTATTTAAAAGTGATGCTTTGGGCCAAAAAAAAAAAAAAACAGTATTTAAAAATGCTGTGATCTCTGCCAAAGATAATATCTGCTAGGTGCAAAAAAATCATGGCTAAGAAGTAGTCCTGCAATCTTTAGTACGTTTATGCTATTCTCTAAAAGACCAACCTTGTGCTTTATGCAATCCACAAATAATCGTTCTGTTCTGTTTTGCCATAAGCCTCATGGGGGGGGGCACAGAAAACACGGCCCTTTATTCAAATGAGATCAAAACTGAATTTTTTAGGTCCATGTGCAGAGCGTTATGCATGGCCAAAACCTAAAACTGAATATCGCAGTGAACAATCCATCCTCAGCAAAACAGGATGCCAAAAAATTTGGCAAAAATGTCAAAAGAATTTCAGCAAAAGGTGATTTTACAAAGCACTGACTCAAAGCGGCTGTAACAAATAGCATACCTCACTTTTCAGATTTTCATAAAAAATGTAAATTGTATCATTTCACTTCACATTAACAGCTACGCACTACTTTTTGTTGTCACTAATTAAGTCCCAATAAAAATATTTTTGAGATTTGAGGTTGTAAAATAAAAATAAAAAAATGAGAATGTCATTCAGCCCTGTACTTCAACAACTAAATACAATTTAATTTATTTACAAGTCCAACTTAGCTCCAAACTGTCAAACACAATACATAATAATAATAATAATAATAATAATAATAATAATAATAATAAACTTCTGTAAATTTGACATTTAGCTCTCTATTATTTCCAGAAATAAATAAAAAAATATTGTTCAAGGTTTTGTGGTGATATTCTTAAACTATAACTGCAATCAAGGCTCTTTCTCTCTTTTTCTCTGTTGACATTGATCTGACTCCTGCAGAGTACTGCCACACCTGAGAGATGTCGAGGTGTGATTCTGTTTTTTCTTTCTTTTTTTTTTCTTTTTTTTAAATTATTTTTGCTTCTTCTCAGCAGCAGCTTCAAGTCTGACTGAAACTAAAAACACGTTCGGCTCTCCACAGAACACCGCTGCCTCCTCGAACAGATAAACACAGCTGATTAGGAGTTCTTGTTTTTGTAGCGTTTTTTGTTGTGTAAACGCCACATCACATGATCTGAGGCAAAAAATAGCAGCAACCCGTGCAGTTTCAGTAACATTAGAGAATATTGTGCAACAAAATTACCTTTTAAATGCACATTCAATTAAAAGGCCAAACCTTATCGTGTTACAGGTCATGCCGACTTTACGTAACGAATTAAATGTGCTGCTATTTAAGTCTTCTCAAGCAACTTATATAAAGTAATTAAAACATTGTTTTCGCCATTAATCTGCAGTCTTCTTATTCTCTGGGGTGTAAATGTGGCATTAGCCACTCTTCAAATCAACTAGAAGAAAATAAATGCTTGTCTAAAATGACCCAGGTCTACAGTCAGAGCAAAAAATTTACAGTGCACAGCAAAAATGACCAGTTTAAAATAAATTAAAGTGCAACATTGGAGGGTGACCCAAGTCTATTTTTCTGTTAGACACAGTGAGCTAGATGTTAAGAAAAATCTCCAAAGCCTACTGCAGCAAACATAACATTGTGAGCATGAAACAGATCTTGAATTTAATTGAAGGCTTTTTAAACAGTACCAGTGCTGCCAATAAATGTGGAAGGCTTCGTGTGCATCTAAAATACCGCTACTACATCAAAGGAAACAGGATGTGAGATGCATCCTGCTAGGCCATAACGTCACAAAAAGCTTACAAAGAAAGCCAGTATGCATGTTATTTCAGTGCAAGTTTATTAATAGGAATATTTACAGATATATATATATATATATATATATATATATATATATATATATATATATAATATAAAGGAAAACATTTTGTGGACCTAAGTGGCAGATTTCTTTTTCTGTCTATATATGTATATATATATTAGAGTTGGCGAATGCCAGTGGTGGTGTTGTTGTTTCACACATTAAGTTTTACACACAGACATTATTTCTCATTAGTGACTGTGGGGAGTTCATTAGTGCCGAGGTCTCAGTGTGCGCTCAAGGTTACCCCCACCGAAAAAGAAACCGAAGACAAATCTGACTCACATAGGTACTTATAGATGAGTGGAGCTTTAGAAGAATATGAAAAGTCTCGACTTTTTTTTTTTCTTTTCTTTTTTCCTTTTCTTTTTGTTCGAGCGCTTTAAAAGGACCGTGTTGTTGTTTGTCTCCTGAGAGTTTCTGAGCAGAGTTCCAAGTGAAATTTCATTAAAAAATAAATAAATAAATAAAAAAATTGTAACTTATCTTCACACTGAACTTCATATCCCTTCTGTCCTGAGTAAACTACAAAGTCAGCTCGCTTTAAGCACGTCGAAATAATAACCTAAAAAAACGATTGCGTCACAGGTTAAAGTTCTGTAGTTGAACACCGTTAATTGAGCCTAGAGCAGCGATTCTAAACCCCACTCTTACTGACCTCGGCGAGGCCTGCGTAAGTGCAGATGTGCAGCAGTACAAACATCCATGTGCATCACTTCACGAGCTCATGCAGGGGCACACAATCACTCTGGGCTGCAGCTGCCGGCCAGCACCCTTGCGGTCGTGAACCTTCCAGCTTCAATAACCACAACGCAGCATCTTTACACGCACACGCCTCAGACAATGACTTCTCTTTGCTCAAAATATACAGGAAACAATTTGTTCTCTTTGGTTAGGAGCAGACCTAGATCCTGTGTTTGGAGGCCAAGAAATGCATGTAGTGCATTTCAAAAAAAAAAAAATAAAAAAAAATCTGAAACCGCAAAACATCTCTTCTGCCTTTAAGAAGAAATGAATCGAATGATATTTAAAAACAACGATGGCAGTGCCTGGCAAAAGGAATTATACCCTTTATAGACATTTTTCATCTTTTGTCACATTAAAACCAAATGATTTAAAGCATTCTATTTGCTTTTTTTTTTCGTGATAAACCAACACAAATGTGTGCATGACTATGAAGCAGAAGGGTAGATGGGTTTTCAAAAAAGAAAAAAAGTGCAGCGTGCATTTCAGTTCAGCGTCCCACAGTGTGATGCTGCCATAGGATTAGGATAGTTTGTTCCAGGTGATGTTTTCAGCACAGTAAAGTTTAAAGTTTAGTTTTGGTGGCACTTAAAGGCAGCTGGTTTCCACTGAATTTTATCTAGGGCTATCAGTGTAAAATGGCATATGATATAATCATAGAAATACATATGACAAAATATGAAAAAAAAAAAAAAAAAAAAAACTCCATAAAGGACATGAAAGCTTCTGCAAGGCACTGTGCATCCTGTAGCTTAACCTTCTGGAATATCAGTTAATTAATTAGGTATTATTTTTGTTGTTTAAATCATAAACTTTTTTTCTGAAGCGTTTGAAACTTTCAAGAACACCTGTGATAAAAATGCACTACAAGACATATCACTACATAGTGAGTAACAGTGGAAGATTGCAGGGATTTCACTCGCGTATTATAATTCATGTTTACTCTTGTGGGTTTATACATAGATATATATATAGATTTACATACACTCCAATTTGAAGTTGTGGAATAATAAAGTACATGTTGCATCAGTCTTAAAACACTTGCAAAGTAACTGTACAAAATTCTAAATATTTTCACACGTAATAATAGAAGAACATAGTGCACATACAGCGGAGAATACGTGAGAATATGGGAACCCCGTTGAATTAATGGTCGAATGTAGCCTCAAGCTTCTGGGGGAGGCTTCGAAGGACAATTCTGTTTTAATACAGTTTGATCAATTTACATAGCTACAGCAACAACAACAGCAACAAAAAAAAAAAAAAAAAAAAAAAAATCCCAAAAAACAAAAAAAAATGAAAAG
>NW_015112760.1:75606-101366 GCF_001443285.1 Poecilia latipinna | reverse complement strand
GGGGGTTTAAAGAGAAATTTTTTTTTTAAAAAGTTGTTATAAATTAAAAAGCACAAAAAAAAAAAAAAAAAAAAAAAAAAAAAAAAAAAAAAAAAAACTGCACATAAACCAGAAGAACTGTAATGAGGTGACGGGGATGGTTACGGCTAATGTAAAAGTAACCGAATTGGGTGAAATTTTTTTTTTTTTTCTTTAGACTTCTTCGAACTTCGCTTGTTTCTTGTGAAATTCAGAATAGTTTTCAGGATTTCCCCCAGGAAACTGGTTGGCGGCGGTGGTGAACACTGCTTTCCTCACCACCCACGTCCCCCCAAAACAGAAAAGGAGGAAAGAGAGAGGTTGTTATTTGTAGATTTCTCTCTTCTGCCCCTGAAAACGCTTGAACCTTTAGGAGATGAAAACGATGCAAAGGATTCTTATGCGTACGAGAATTTTTTTACCGGTCTGCCGAAGCGGCTGTTTAAATAATTTGCTGTCGCTTGACAATCTTGTGTTTATATTGTAGGAATAGAAACTCCCGAGTGTTTGTTTTACACAGCATATGGAAGGCTGACGTCGTTTAATGTCATTTCTGTATAAAGGGGGTTTCACATAACAAAGAGCTGTGATTTCTAAAACTCGGCATTGGTTTTGAATATAAAACTGAAAGTCTGTACTTTACACAGATTTTTCATTGCGTAACTGTCACTTCAGGAGATCAGCTAAAATAACTAAACTTCAGTATTTTTACGTCTCCGGGCATAGCTTTTTACCTATTTGTACGTTACTTTATATGGAAAACTATTAAAAGTTCAGAAAATGTATTTATTTTTAATAATTAAGTTAATAATTCAGAAGTGAAACTGGATTGTTCATTAGCTATTGCTACGAAAAGAAAATGTCTGCTTGTAGAGCGTGTCTTGTTAAAACTTTGCGTTTAGCCAGATAAAATACTTTTTACTAATTATCTTGTAAAAACATTTTCAGTTTGGTGACTTAACATTAGTTTTCTACAACTAAACTTAATTCCTGCCAGGTATCTTTAATGTTACAGCTCTGTACTTCCAGATTATCTAGTTTTAAGGATGCTTCACGAGCCTTTGAAATTGGACTTAGATAATTGAAAAAAATCACTAAAAGTTTGAAAATATATTTTTTCTCTCCTTAAATATTAAAATATTGAAATTTTGGTTTGAGTTGTGGCAAGTCAATATCTCAAAAGTTTTACAACAATCTGTGATATTTATCTGAAGCATCGAACTAAAGCATCGCAATGCAGGAATAGTATTTGTCAAGACATTAGTTATTAAAAAGCGAAAATGAAAAAGTAGTGCTAGCTTGTTTTAATACTTCTAACTTGGCTAGATCACGACCAGGCAGCTTTTGCAAATTAGTGTCAGTGCAGGTTATTTTATAATTCTGTGTTTCACGAGAAACTGCAAACAAAAAAATAGGAATGTGGGGATGGGAATGCCGTGTGCAACTTAACAGCGTTCCAGTTTAAAGTCAAAAGAGCAGCAGGATACGCCAGCTGTTGCTGCTTTTCAAGTCAGATATTTCTTGGTGTTGTTAAGGAGCATGTTCACAAATAGATGCAACACAACACAACGTGTGCCGATGGGTTTAATGTGGGGAAGCTGAGTAACGTTTGGCCATCCCCGTGGCCACATAAACTGAAGGTAATAATAGAGGTAATAAAGCAGAGTTGTCCTTTAATCTAATACAACTATCAAGGGATATTTTTTTTCCTTCTCCAAGCCTTATCAGTAAAGCCAGAACTCTATTCTGCAGCCTTCCTGAAAATATCACTGCTCTGCATAACTCCAATCCACAGCATTTCATCTCTTTAAAAAACAAACAAACAAAAAAACACTTTCAGCCAGTTAAAAGAAATGGGCTGCTGTGTGAGAGACCGCCCCACATTACAAAATGCTTGTGACTGAAAACCTCAGAGCAAGTGACATCAGTATGATATCGTTTCTTTTTTTCCTTTTTCATTTTAAAAAGAGCAAGTACCACAAGTAGATCTTAAACTAAGTCACCTCAGTGGTTAGAAATAAAGAAATCCAGGTATCAAAAGAAGAGTATTGTCTTTGCTTAAGCCCTGCAAAAATAACTCTGCTGCCAGGAGCCGTTTCATCTGTTCGGTTAAAGTATTTCAGATAGAAATCTCATGCAGCTTGGTTTTTAGACTTTTTTTTTTTTTTTTTTTGTTAGGTGGTCTGGGCCGCTTGACATCAAACTGTGGTGAAAGATTGGAGCTCGAGGAAGACGGAGGAGATTCCCCATTGGATAATTTTGCCGTTGTACAGGAACGTACCTCACGTGATGGGAATTTGACCATTGTCTCCCATTTATATTTATAGTGGTGTGCAAAACACGTGGGAGAAACTTGTCACCGACGTCACACATGTGGTGCATAAACATTTAAACATTGCAAAAATATATCTTCCATGTACATATTGTGTCTTGTAGATGTAGACAAATTAAAAAGTAAATTAGACACTTGAGAATCTAAACATCAATCAGTCTCGAGTGGCAGAGCACCTCCCTAACGCGGCGCCCTCTGTGCAGGAGTTCACAAGGACGTAAGGTAGGTGTATAGGAAGTAATTGTCCAACACATCACACAGGTGATGTTTACAGGGCACGTAATCATTCATAAAGAGGACACTGCTGTTGCTATGAACATGCAACAACGATTAGGTGGGTGTTGTGTACCACAAGATCCAAAAGTTCCCGCTCTCCATCTTTACTTTGTTGCCACCTGCTCACAAGAAAAAGAACTATGCGCCACGATCCAGTTCCAGGTCAGCCCGTTTTTAAGCTCCTGACCGATTTGTGACTATCCGGTCTACGCTGTAGCGTTCGACATGCATCAGAACCCTTAATAGGCCGACCTTTGCTCCCCACGTTCAAGTCTTGGTTGCTTATTTAAACTAGAGAAGCTAA
The DNA here is from genome assembly GCF_001443285.1 of Poecilia latipinna. Classification (NCBI taxonomy): domain Eukaryota; kingdom Metazoa; phylum Chordata; class Actinopteri; order Cyprinodontiformes; family Poeciliidae; genus Poecilia; species Poecilia latipinna. The sequence continues at coordinate 98,436 of NW_015112760.1, read as the reverse complement.
AGTTGCTCCTGGATGGAATAACTTGATATTTCTCTGAAACAGTCATCGCTTCTCGAGCTAATTTAGATTTACCGTCCTGCAGAATTCACCGTTCTCTTGCTCCCAGGTCAAAGATAATCGGACTTCACTAACGTTGTGGCTGATCGGTGTTTATGGACACTGACGACAAATACATTTTCTAGGCTATGTTAACTTAAAGTGCTAGGATACTTTTTGAACAGGCCGCAAGCATAAAAGGACTATTCTGACTAAAACTTCACTGTCATAAAAAAAAAAAAAAAAACAGAAGACATTTCCTCGCAGCAGCCCTTCCCTGCAGGGCATCGTCAAAACTGTTTTTGTGTAAAATAAACTCACTCAGATGGATTCGGGTTCATTTTCTCCATCTTGTCCAGTCACTTTGCTCGAAGGTAAATGTGAAATTGGAATGCTTTATTCTCCCGTAACTGCCTTGTTTTGTTATTCTTTATTTTAAAAAGCAACCTAGTAAAATCTCCCTACCAGTTTCACTTAGCAATAAACTTCTTTCACAATCAAAAAACACATTCCTACACGTCTTAGTTTGCCCTTGGCTCCTGCTGAACAGGATAACTGCAAAATAATCTACATGTTATTCAGACTGATTACTCAAATCTCCCTGATTAAATACCGATAAAAACTGAGACTAACTTTAAGGCGTGCTGAACCCTTGAACCTGCCGGTGTGCCTCTCATGCATCAGGGTTGGCATACTCGGCTAAATAAAGGCGCGCTACAACGCGAAGTGGAAAAATAAAGAAGGTATCTGAAACTTTATTCAAACTTCAAAACCAAGCTAAGAGCCAAAACAATCAGATCCAGAGAGTATAGAGGCAGACCTGTCTGTAAAGAACTCTAATGACGGGGCCCACAAATCCAAGACGGATCTGTGTTTCAGAACTTTTCCAAAAAAAAAACAAAACAATCCTTTCTGTTGTTTTCTATCAATCCCTACAGATTATGACACAAATCTAAGTGGTTCACCCCCTAAATGTGATTCCTACATGTGTCCTACATGGACGGATCGGCTGCACTCTTATATAAACCTGTAAGAGGAAAAGAGAGCAGGTGTGTGGGTTTGTTTGGCCCATGGGCGATCATATCTTGCTGTTCTCCAGGTGGGAGTCAATGTGCTTTATGAGAGCGTCGTCGGGATATCCGACGGGGAAAATCAGTTGGCAGAGAGGGCAGCTCCTCATGTCGTTCTCCTCGCTCTCCATCCAGAGCTGCAGAGGAAAAACAAACAAGTTCACACACAAGAAATCAGCCCCCCCCGCATCCCCTCACCCCAAACGTCACATGTGAACTAAGTGACCCGAGTGGATAATTGAGTCAGTGTTGGAAAAAGCAAAAGCCTCTACTTCATGCGGGGCTACATTGTGCTAAACCGATAAGATGATTGCTGAATTGCACACGTCTGGATGTAGAGATAAATTTAGATTTTTATGCAATAATCAAAAGCTATTCATCTTACATGCTTTTTGAAAAAAGAAAATCAAGTTACTGTCCCACTTAGAGCTGAATATTTATGCATGGGATGTGGTGGATGTCTCGCAGTTTAATAAGTGGAATGAAAATAAAAAAAAAAAAACAGGTCTGACCTTTCACCCACAGGACTTTGTTTCACCAGTCACCTTTAACATACTTGTTCTTGACAGTTAGTCATAACAACCCCTTTACCCTCACGGCATCCTTAGTGACTATCAAAGGTGTTAATAATCTCAAAGTGTTATGCTGAATGAAATGCCTGCCTGAATTGCTGCCAATACGTGTTAAAGTCCCATTACTTTACTGATAAAATTCCTAATTTAAGGTATGAGACGCTAAATCGTGAACCTTTAATGTATTCAGTCGCACGGTTTTGTGCTGAAAGAAGCTCCAAGCAGTTTCTCTTAAAAAAAAAAAAAAAAAAAGTTTTTGTTGCTTTTTCTCTCTAGTTTTTAGAAAGTGGTGGGGAAAAAAACCGTAGAATTCATTTCTCTCACTGGCTTCTGAATGGTTGATCAGATCCTCATGTCGACTCCTTCACCAAAAGCTTATGAAAAAAACCAGCAAAAAAAAAAAAACCTAGCAAGAAATGTACCCGAAAGTATTCAGAACCAAGCACAGATCACCCTCTGGAGGTTGTGTGAAGGATCCTCCCAGCCAGCATGCCTAGGTGGGCCCCATGTGGGGACAAGGAGGGCAGACTATATGGGTCCCATATGGGTTTGTCCGCGGGTTCCACGATGGCCCCACATGGGTTTGCCCATGTAGGGCCAGAGCCCACATGGGCCCTGCATGGGCCCTATATGGTGGTGGCCCACATGGGTTTTGTCCAATTAGGGCCCATGTAGCACCCATGTGGGCTGTGGCCCTACATGGGCAAACCCATGTGGGGCCATCGTGGAACCCGCGGACAAACCCATATGGGACCCATATAGTCTGCCCTCCTTGTCCCCACATGGGTCCCACCTAGGCATGCTGGCTGGGCTGGAAGCGTTTTTATGTTATTTTTCCTTCCTCCCCCATCATGCTCAGATTCATCCAGTTAATTTATTTAAGACTGACATTTTTTTTTTCCCTTTTTGTTCAATTTGATTCCTGCACAGGTCCAGAAATAGGTTTCAGTTCCTGTTCCTGACCCATTCGGTTCCAGTTCCTGACCCATTCGGTTCCTTCTACTTAGGTGGTAGCGGATATGACAGGTGGTTCCGAAACGTTCAACCCCAACACGAGTACAACAAGCAGAAGATATTAGCTGCAGTGGCTATCGGATCAAGTCGCGAAGCTCTCCAACTACTCAAAGCAACATTATTCTATCTAGTAAGACTGATGGGTGGTTATATTAATATTTCAAAATGGATGGTTTTGTCTTTTTTGTAAGAAGCGGGAAAAGCGTAGTGGCCTTCTTTCAAGTGGTGGTGACAAGCATTGTACAGCAATAAGCGGGGAAGGGGCCACAAACCCACTTTGTTCTTAAAACAACATAAATTGAACTCAAGTCACTCTTACACTAATCAAACAGTTCATTAAAAAGACTTTAAACAATAGAAGTTAGTTGCTCTGGAGTGAACCAAAATGTAAGTTTCCTTATTTTATATGCTAATTGAGCCTTAACATCTTGACTCCATCTCTGTTCATCATGCACAGTCATAAGAGTTTTATCAAACTTCTCTTCTCGCAGAAAACGAGACGATTTCACAACGTGCTGGCCGAGCCTCCTAACGGAACTAAAAGGCATCAGGAAGATTGTGAAATATAGTGTGAAAACTAATTTTAATAGAAAACTTTTTAGGGCTAAAAAGCTGCTTAGTATTTGGTCAACTAAGCTCAGAGTTTCTAAGGTAACCTGCAGACATGATGAAATGCCACACGGCCGTTTGAGAACCCGTCTCGATGAGCGCGACTGTACTTTCAGAACACCTGAAACGTGTGGTTGCACATTTTTACAGCGGTACAGCTCGCTCCGCACTTAATAGCACATGGTGACAAATATCGTAGGTTTATAATCTGTTACAGAAAAGTAAAGAATGCAATTCAATCTGTAATCTGAGTAAATGTATCTTATTGGGGGAGCGGGTGGGAATTCACATTAACCAATATTTGGTTTGAGCAAAATGTCTTCTGCTACACTTGCAACTAGTCTGCAAATACAGCAGACTAGTCTGCAATACTAATATGCAAAGTGTAAAATAACTAATTTTACACTTTGCAAAAATTTAGGAACCTCTGGAATTTTAAAGAAATGTTATGCATTCCAAAAATGTCCTCATAGCTTTTGAAGTAGAACATTAAAAAAAAACTCAGCACCACAGATCCTCTACTGTGCAGTTAGTATGAAATCATTTTCCACATATTCATTTGTGCCAAACCCGCCTGGAGTGGTTGAGGCAGAGCAAATCAATCGAATGTTTAGCAAGCTCTACGGATTTCTCTTTGCAATGGCAGGACAGAAAATGCTTTCTTCAGGCACGTCCTCCAGATATCCAGCTGACATGTAGATAGCGTCCAACGGTTGCTATGGAGACTTTGTGACCCTGTCATCTCCTCTCGACCAAGGCAGAATATTATATATATAAGCAGCAGCGGCTGTTTGTGGCCAAACCATGAGATGAACACAATTTAAAGTTGTATTTAATAATAAACTGTAAATAATATATATTTTTATATTTGTTTAGCATTAAAAAAGGGGGATACGTGGACATTCAGGAAATAAAATATAACTTATTGGTAAGTTTTGCCCTCAACAAGTTTTCTATTGCCTTTATGCATGTGGCTAAATGGGAAGTTGTGTGATAGGTTCTTACTGCTGAGAATTATGAGAATTGCCTCTGCTTTATATATATCTATTTATATATTTTTTTATTTTACATAACCACGACGCGAAACCTCACAAAAAGTACTGGATATTTTGTGAAAAATTGAAAGAAAAAAAAGAAAAAAAAGAAAAATGTGGGTTAATATTGACATTTATGTACTTTCTGTATATTATCAATCCATAATATTTACTCGGACCGTATAAATTCGAGATGAACTCCTATGAACAAGTCTGACTGAACAGACAAGTGTGAAGAATGGCGCATAATTAACTTTGTATTAACTCACGTTAATGGAAGGCCAAGACTGAGCATGCTCTGATGTCGCGTACCCCTGCTGGGGATGGCAGCTGAGGTTATTGGGCCTCTGAGGGATGGGGAAGGCTGTGCAGGATGCCGGGCCCCTCATGATGCCGCTGGGTACAGCAGGAGAGAGCACACCAAGAGTCCTTGGGGGGCTGATGGGATGGGGGCAAGTCCACTCCTCTTCATCCTCAGAGGATTGAGGCGGTTGGGGGGCAGGCTGGGAAGGAGGAGGTGGCTCAAAATGGAGGTGTGCCACCTCCGTCAGGGGGAAAGGCATCTCTCTGGAGTGGCGCATGGAGCTCTCCGCCATGCTGCTGTCTCCGCCTGCCGCGGCTTGAAGGGGCGACGGGGACCCGCGGTGCTGCAGTCCACTGTGAGGGGAGCCGACGTGTTGGGGCTGTTGCTTTGGGTAACCCTCGACGTAGGGCCGAGGCTTTGGCAGGGTGGAGACGGGGTCTAAGGAGAAGCGAGGCGGGCACTGGTAGGCTGAGGGGTCAGCTACCTCTGAGTAACTGCGGCGACCCTGGAAGCTGGCTCTCAGGTGCTGGGTGGGCGGTCGGTAGGAATAGGAGGCAGGTCCATCGCTGACGTCCAGAAGCGGGGAGCGGCGGTGCATGTCGGGGGACAGGCGCTGCAGCACTGGAGAGCGCCGCTGCTGGATCGGGGAGTGATGTGGCGGCACTGGCGAATGCCGCTGAGAGATGGGGGAGTGGCGCTGGGAAACTGGAGAGTGACGCTGGTGGTGGATGGGAGAATGGAGCTGCACTGTGGGAACAAAGGCGGGAAAAACCTCCAATCAGACGCCTCAAACGAAACAAACATCTTCATGCTTCATGGTAAAGTGATGAAACGGTGGGAATATTTCACGTCGAGGACTGAGTTGAATCTATTGCCTCTACTTTTATTCAAATCCAAGTAGAAGCACAATATAAAGCATAGTATACTGTGCACATCATTTGATTAAGTGGAGATAAACTTTCTACACAGTCCTGCTAAAATGTCAGGTTTTTTCTAAGATGTGAAACAATGAGACCGTGATAAAGTTAATAATAATAATAGCTTTTCAACATTTATCCCGTAAAATAATAAAATAAATAACTAATCTGCAACGACCTGGATGCATTAATGTGCACATCCTCAATCTAATACTTTGTTGGAGAATATTTGGATACTTTTTTTTTTTGGATTCAGTCTTCTTGCTTTCACACTTGACACCGGTTATAGTGAGTCTAATGAAACTGAAATAGAGTTAATGGTCAAAGTGAGATTTTCCTCCGTTCATTTTTACCCTTAACCTAAAGCCAGAAAATCTGTAAAGCAATAAAAGAGTGAATCTGTCACGTCCTCTCAACGTGACAGATTAGAAACATTTGCGTGGCAGAGTTTGAAAAAATACTGCCAAGTGAAGGTTGCTGACAGACTTCTACACAGGTGAATCATTTAAGTCGAAAGTGAATCATTTTGATCTGTAAGATGGAACAAATTTTTATCTGATGCATCTTAACAAATGAGAATGATTAAAAAAACAAACATCTTCTAGAAATTTATGTCTGGGCAGAAATGTAAACTTTGAAAGACCTTCAGAAAGCATGGAGATCTGTCTGAAACTACTCCAATGATGGAAACAAAACGAGGCAGGAAGCTGAATTTAAGAGAGGGTTGCACAATGCAAATAAATTGAACTATCATTGAAAAGGTTGTTTCTGACTGGATTCTAAATTGTTCGGGTGCAACTGAACACAAAAATTTGAGGAACAGATGTGTTAAGGATATATTTTACACATAGTTTTATATTTTATACGGAAAAAAAAGCATATCTGTTTTGCAGTCAGTGTAGGCTTAGCAGACAAACTCCTATTTTCACCTCACACATAAAGCTGCACTATTCAATAATAAATCAGCACATTTAAATATTCAACAAATGGAAAAAGCTGTTTTTTTTTTTATTTTGCTGCTGTCATCTTGGTGGCATGTGTTAACTTATTAAAATGCATTCTCCTTATCAGAAATCATTATGGGCTGCTGCTGCAGTGCAACATTTTCATCAGATGTTGCAACGAGACATTCAGTTAATAGAAATGGTCTTTGTGTTCCTCTATTGGTCCATAAAAAGATTTATCTGCACAAGTACAGTTGTAGTGTTTCCTGTAATTACAAGATATGTTGATGAGTGAGTCAGCTCTGCAGTCACCACTTCAGCTACACTTCCCATTACAAAGAGGAAACATCATTTCTGGCTGCCTGGTTTCGGGGTGCTAAAGAGGGGAGGGGCTGTTTGTGCTTTTCAGAGTTTTCTCCAAATGAGGAGAAAAAAGGGGGTAAATTCAGTACGTTCACTCAAGAACTCTTCCATGGCTGCACATGATTTCCCAAAAATATTGCTACCAAATAGCCAAGAACATCAGCTTCTTGTTATAGGTGGCGAAGACGTTCATATTACCTGCACATTCCTTGTTGTTGTTTATTTTCTTGAGCTTAAGTTCTCTCAGGTTCTGTTCTGTGAACTTGGTTTGTGGTTGGACTCAAACTTGTGAGACAACGTGTCACTTTGTGCATGCAGAAAAAGGTGTTGCTACCGTTTAGCACTTCTTTACTTTTACTCCACAACGTGCATCTCGGATTTCCTATCGTTGCTTTTCAAGTGAGAAAACAACACATACAAATCACAACCGGCGCTGAGAAACGACGCAGACGTCGATTAATGAATCCAACTTGATTTACGTTACGCTTGCTTTTCAGGATGCCTCAGAAATGATTAATATGTAAAGGATATTTAAAAATGAGGAATATATCAATTCGAATACGAATTGATAGACTGATAGATAAACTACAGGAGGAGTTGACTGAAAGAAACGAATGTGTACGTAGAGCGGATCGGAGATAAAAAAAAAAAAAATTCTACACGCCCCTGTTAGAATACCAGGATAATGTGATAAAAAAATTGTTTATGATAAATAATTTTAGATTGTTCCTCATTTAACATAACCTACAATAAATTAGTTTTTAAAGAAGTAAAAAAAAAACAACAAAATCATAAAAGTAGGAGTGTGTCAACATTAGTCAAGCGTAGACGTTTTATACCCACTACAGAGTGGGCCGAGCAATTACTGGGTCCTTTGATGAGTCAGTTCTGACAGAGAACATCACAGTTTCTCTCTCTGATAGCTGGTGTTTCTTAAATTATAATTTAACTTAATTGATTATTTTGAAACTAATAATTCTTAGAGATGAACTGATCACAGCTTTGTGACTCTGTCCTGCCGACGCCAATTTTATCTTTGATAATTATAAAAATACGAAGATATAAAACGTCAAAATTCTAAGTATTTTTCTGTCATGTCTCCTTGCTTATCAGCAGTCAGTAATAATTTATATTAAGGAGGAGAAATTACATCAGACTGTGCCTCAGAGCAGTCACTGTAAAACATAATTATATCATTTCTTAGATGCACAGACAAAAACATTTACAAATCAAGAATGTTCCATGACAGAGATCGAAACCTCAACTAAATAAAACATGGAGACATTTATGTTTATCATTACTTTTTATCTGCTTAAACTGTTGCTCTCTTTTGCCTAGAGTTCACTCAAAAATGACAGTTTCCTTTCTGATTTCTTTTTACTGCGCCCTTTAATGCTGACAATAACAATTTTTCAGTCTTCTTCCCTCAATAACAACTCCCACACCAAAGATTGCTGCTGCGACAAGGAATGTAGGTGTGATACATTCACTGAGGACATCTTTTCAAGCCACACTTTACTATTTTTTTGTTGTTGTCTTTCACTGTTTTGCCCACTTTAAAAATCTTTTGAAACTAAATAGATAAGTACATACTTGATGTTCTTATATCTGCTTTATCTGTGCCGGGTTTTGACGCACAAGTGATCATCTTCAGAAGTCAATAGGCAAGAGTGAGGGTGAGCAACACACAAGTCACAGGATATTATTATTAATTTTTTTTTTGCACTTCAGCAGAAAACTGGAGGGTCCAGAGGAAACTTCAGCATGTTTTCTGTGGACTTTAGTGGGACGAACCATAATAATACACTCTGATGACGCAACGCACCTTGGATAAGACACCTATGGTGTAGTAAATCAGAGATCCTGCTTTGAGTCGGTGAGCTTTTCCTTTTGAACTGCATGTTTAAGTTTCACAACGAACTCACAGCTGTGGTGACTGAGTTTCAGAGAGTGCTGCTGGAGTGTTTCTGCAGATAAAAGACCGGGCTCTTCTCATAAAAAAATGACCGGGATCGTCTCGACCCAGATTTTCTCCGAGGCGCAGCGTTTCAACGCGTAAGGGCTAACCTGGACTGGCCGGCTCCTGCGCAGCCTTCCTCAGGATCTCCGTCTGCTTGGAGCACAGCGCTTGGAGGCGTCCCACTTCCTCTGTTAACTCTGTGTAGGCAAGAGCCAAATTCACCCTGAAAGGAAGAAAGGAGGAGGGTAATTATGTAATTAGCATAATCATTGTTACAGCAGAACATTAAAGTGTTGGCACAATGTTAAGGTGTTACAACTGTGTGGTTATTTAAACTGTAATTGCAGTCAAATTCTTGTCAAAATGCAAATAATTTTTAGTCCCCACCCCCACCCACCCACTTCCAAGTCAGGAACTGCAAATGAATAACATGAATTAATCTTCCTCCGCTCTGAAATAAAAAAAAAAAGGCCTGCTGCATCGACACACAAATCAGGTGGCTAATTGAGAAGCACATATTTTTAGATTGCATGTCGGACCGCATAATTTAAAATCACACCATATTCTTGCAAGACGTGTCTTGACGCTCTCGGGGGCGGTGCTGACGGAGCGGCTCCATTTCCAGAGCTCTAAGCCAGAAAAATTGGTTTTACGAGGTGCCGTTATTTTAACCATGGCAACGACACGTCGCTACTCTCGGCTAATTTCATCAAAACAGATTGGGACAGGAATTTGTTATGCAAGTCAAAAGTAAGGTAATATGTTCACGAGATGAATATCAGACCGACTAAGACATTAGATATAAAACCAAGCAGGTAGTCAGATCAGATATGGCAGCTTGTTTTTATAAACTCCTCAGTGTTGATCTGAAATTGACTCATTCGGGCTCAGAAGGAGATAAATACCAACCCTTGTTGTTATCGGGTTAAAATCAAAACCATGAAATCCAGCATACAATCTGCAAAGATAACGATGAAAAATCTGAGTAATTTCTTATACAACGGCTTGCACTTCAAGAAAACCGAAGTTATCATTCGTTTCATCAAGAGATTTAAAATGTGAAAGTTTCAGAACACGACAGTGTGTGTGTGTGTGTGCGCGCGTCAAATGAAAACCATCACACCTACACAAAAGCTTCGACATAGCATGAAGCATCTCTTGAGGGCAAGCATGAACCCTGACAACATACAGATCCGCCTCGAGATAAATGAAAAAGTCAGAGTTGAAAAGAGGATGTCAATTGCGCTCGAGGCCGTGAAGCGCCGTTGAACGATTTTGATATGATGACCTTGCTGAAAAAGAATTGACTGATCTCATTCTTCCACAAAGATTGTGATGGATAAAAAAAGAGAACAGAACTTCTGCATATCATGGGGAGTTTTTCAGCATGAAACAGAACAGACAGAAACTTCCCTGAAAAAAAAAAAAAAACAAAGAAACATCCTTCCTACACAGCTAGCAAACTGTAACTTTTTAACATATGTTCTGCAGCACACCCACACGCTAATTTAGTTTTAGCTACTCCTGCATTTTTTTATTTTTTTATTTTTACAAATAGACTGTTAGCTTGTTTTTTTTTTAATATTTTTTTTTAACAGGAATCCATTCTCAAAGCTGGATTTGGAAGCTCTTTGCTCCTCTTCAATTCAACAAATTTACCTTCAATTTCATTTATCATAAAAATGAGGGTCTCTGTTTCAGAGAAGCTGAAACAAAAACACACCAGAAGAGAGACTGAACAGCTCATAACTTCCAATGGTTAGTTAGTGCCTGTTAATGGCCCACCTAATTTCTCAACTGACTACGGTGACTCACACACACGGTGGGGGTATCAAGCCCCCAGTCAGCCCACCGTCTCACAACAGACATCTTTCCTTTTGGTTCGAATTGGTTCAGCTCGGAAGGGCCATCGCTGTTTGTGGCTTTAAAACCTGCTGCATAAGGAAAATAACGATCATTTTGCATTACTTACTGACATGGTGGGTGGAGCTCGCGGCACAATGTTGTTGTCTTAAAAAAAAAAAGCATCCCTGAAACTAAGTGGCTATCCTCCTTTACCCCCGCTTTGGCTGTTCATTTCTAAATGCTGATGTGCTGCGGATTTATTGACAGTTTTAAACTGACGCACCTCTTCCTTTTCACACGTATGCCATGTCACATTTCACATTTGCTCATGTCTTTTAGCAGTTTTTCGAAACAGGTCCTGGCCAGAGTGCAACACCTCTCAGTCCTGGCTCTGCACCCTCTCAAGAGAGCAAAGAGGCACAGAAGTAATGAACTGTTTGTTTGTCTCCCGAACCAAAAAAAAAGCCTTTCCCATTTTGTTTCAAGCCTTTCCCCTCTTTGGGATATTTTTTTCCCCCCCCCCCCCGTCTTTTTGTTCTTGAATGCGAGTGTGCACGTTTTTGTACAGTGTACGGCTACAGTGCGTGGGAGGGGTGTGATAATGCCAATGCAGCATTCATGAAAGGGCTGTGGAAGTAGATTGATCAGGTGGAGAAGCGTTCCACATGTGTGTGTGCGTGCGTGCGTGTGTGTGTGAGTGGGAGGAGGGTGTAGGCTGAAATCTGACCCCCGATCTGATGTTTTAAAGGAGAAGCCGTCTCCACTCCTGCCTCTGGGATCTGACTTTCCCTCGCTGTTGGCACACACTCAGGGAAAAAAGCATGACTTCAGGATGCACAGTGGTGCACGTAATACTTTCTTAACTGAGAGAAATTACAAGAAAAGGAAGCTGACTTTTTTTTTTTTTTAGATCTCCTGGAAGGGGCTGGGATCTCTCAGAAATCAAACAATGTTTTTTTTCCCCACACTCTGCAGTCCATATTCTGAATTTTGTGGCACGCTGTTTAGTGTAACACAGAAAGGTGTCAAACTGCTCTCACACCAAGCCACGGTTACGGGGTGACGCTTTGCGTCTTTGAAATCGGCCAAACTGTGTTCACTATACAAAGGACTGATCAGCGAATAGGCGTAGCCGGTTGTTTTAGTACTTTCAGAATTTCAGCCTCCACTATAAAAACTCATCATTGGTCCTGCATTTCATCCACGAGGTCGCGTAAAATCCCCGAAACGAAATTGCATCAACGCAAGAGTTTCCTAGCAGTTCAGTTGGCTGGTTTCAACCTACTGGTAAATAACTAAAAAGCATCAGCATGTTTTTCTTGTTTTTAGTTCAGAACGTTATAAGTGATAGCCATTTCAATTTGCAAAAAATATTTCAAAACACACAGCTATTCTTAAGATTTACAGCTGGCATTTTAAACATGACCGAAAAACTACAAATTCACTAAGTTGAGAATCTGCGAACAATCGGAACGCAACATTTAATCTTCGCTTTTGCTTGGATTCTCAACTCGAAGAGGGAGTTCCACCTGAACAGGCCGTGATTTATTTGAAATTGCTCTCGATTTCTGTAAATTGAGGACAGATTAGTCAGTCTCTCCGCAAAGGAATAGTTTTGAATTGGCAGAGTTGGAGGATGAGTCGGGTGGCGTGGGGGGGGGGGGGGAAGGGGGGAGGGAGTAATTGCCAGGTGCCTGCTGGCGCCTACAGTGCTGTGGCTTGTGGTTGACGAGGGTAGCTTGTTCGCGAATTAACGGTTCCATCTGAGGGAAACGAGTCCGCAAATGCAGTTACAAGAAGCGGAGTGGAACCACTGGATGGAAATAGACAGAAATTAACACAACAACAGCAACGATAAATGAAGATGAAATAATATTTGTAATGCTACTTTGATTATGTTGCCGTTTACAAAAAAAAGAAAAAAAAAAAAAAAAAACTTTTACATACTGGAGAGGTTTTCTAAATATCACCACTAATTAACAGACACAAGACTTAACTACATGGGTTATGTACTGTGCTAATATTCTTGACAAAACCTCCTTTTTGTTAATCTGCGCAATTTACATTAAACAGACCCAATTACAAGAAAACGCTCCAGGAAAAAGTGTAGCGGCAATTCAGTGGGAGTGAGCAATATTGTTGAGTAAAACCAAAAGGTGACCAAGGTCTGGAAAAAAGTAGTAGACTTCCACCGCACACCCGACACACAGCCTCTGACTGCTGTCGCACCATTTACTTTCTGTTTGCTCCCCATCGAAACACCTCTGGGGTTTCATTGTGTGGGAGTCAGTTGCCCAACCTGCTGCGGCTTTTCTTTTTTTTTTTTTTTTTCCTTTTTTATACCTGACGCCCTGTAAACATCAGAAGTCAGGGGCAACTTTAGACGCAGATGAAGATAAGAGACCGCCCTCGCTTCCAGTAAGAAACAGAGATAAAATTTATAAACAGCGTAAGATTTTATTCTGATGGTTAACGGTAAGAGAGGGAGAGGAGAAAAGAATCAACACTTTATTAGGATTTAAAGGCCAAAAAATAAAAATTACATTGATAATATGTGCAAAATGGACAGGAAGACGTTTTTGGTTTGTGCATACACTGCCCCCTGCTGCTCAGGGTGATTATTTGCTAAATATTTGCCAAAAGTGTTAAGTCAAATTCTACAAATTCTCCAGTTTTCACATTTATAGATATAACATTTCTCTATTAGTACTTTCATGCTAATGCTAACAGATGCCTTTTTTTTTTCTTTTTTTTTACTCATTATACAAACAGTCATCTCTCTTTTCATGGTTTCTGTTGAGACCCTGTCATTCGTCAAGTCTAAATCTTTATTTTCTTTTAGTTGCTTTGTTGTTTCTTTTTGTTGGTCATCTTGACTCAGTTGTGCTTTTAGTTTGATCTCTCTCTATGTTTAGTATTTTTTTCAAAGTTAGACTAAATAACTGGACCCAGTTGTAACACGCAGTGAGAATGTTTCGCCTTTCTTTCGTTTTCACCAAACTAAAGCAGCTCGGCAAACTTCTGACCGTGACTAAAATACTGCCTACTGATGGCTCCTCACAAACTTTATTTAGTGAAAATTAGCCAATGGCACCTTGCATAGTACATTCACCAGACCAGAGCGTCCAAACAACATTACTCCCTCTGTTAATGCTGTTTGAACCCAGTTAGTCAGTGATTGGAGAACTTGTTTGCTTCCTAATGAGGCCCCTAGAGGCAGGCCTGAGCACATCCCAGCAGGACAGCAGAGATGAGCTTCTGCTGAAACATTTCTCAATCTTGCTCTTTTTTTTTTTGTTTGTTTGTTTGTTTTTTGTGATCGTTGCTCAGCCTGTATTCCTCCTTGCTAACTTAGCCACGCTCCCCGATTCCCTTCAGTCTCCGTCTCCACACGGGCTCCCCTCCCTTCGGCCCCCGCTAAGAGATTGTCGGTGGTCACTTACTGCTCATCTCCCACCTTCTTTATCCACTCCACATCGCACTGCTTGCACGGCGAAGTCATTTCCTGCAGAAGTAGAGCATGAAATTACATTACCATGCAGGTTGCTGGTGGGATATTGGACAAAATCTGACAGCAGAGAGACAGCAGGGACAAAAACTTGCAGAATGAAGAGCACAAGCTCAAAGACTGTTACTCCTGCGTGTTCTCAGCGTTTTACCGTCACAAAGAAAAAGTGGCTGGAATTTTTTTTTCTTCTTTTAAACTGACAATTTAATTTAAGCACTGTAAAATGTATTTTCTTTAAAACACCTTCAGCTTAAATATATGTCAGATTAGATAACACAATGAGGCTCTTATCGCTTTTTCAAAAGAAAACGTGGTAAATGGAGATACACTGAGGATTGCAATTACGTTTCCATGGAACAGTCAATCTAACATCAATCTTAAATTCTCCCTTGGTTTGCCCCGTTGCCTCCAGCTTTAAACTAGAGATCAGTGGTAGCTGTCAAGTTGAGGCCCATGGCTTTCATCATCCAGCTTAGCATGTTGTTGTACCATCGAGACAGTAAAAAAAAAAAAAAGAAAGAAAGAAAAAAATCAAAACTGTGCAAAAGCTTTGAGTTGTTGCCTCTCTGTTGTACTTGCTGTACAATCAGAAAAAAAAGTGGTGTCTTTGGGATATACCAATTTAAAAAAAAAAAAAAAAAAAAAAAATATATATATATATATATATATATATATATATATATATATATATATATATATATATATATATCATGATTATTGTTATAATAAACAAATAACAACAGTAATATGATTTGTAGTAGTAATATATATATATTTTTTCATCATTTTACTGAGTCTCATATTTACTTTCACTGCCACACACAGGATGTTTTTTGATTTACCGGTACATCAGTTTCGGTACTAATTATAAAAAATATTTTAAGAATAAGGCTATGTGTGTAAACAAAGAACAAACTAAGAAAACTAAAATAAAAAAATAAAAAAATAAAAAAGTAAATTACTGCTGGAAATGTGGAAAAATGTACAAAAACTGCTGTAAAAGGAATGACCAAATATGTCATGTCTGCAAAACGCCCCTGATGGTGTACCCAGAATCATCATTGCTTCATAACACACATCTGAAGGGAAGTTGGTGATGTGGAGTTTATTTATGGGTGCCAGGTCAGAGGGGGGCTGAACCATGTTTCACTTGTCTTAATTATGAGCTGCATTGTGTTGAAATACCGTTAAAATCCCAATAAAATCGATTTAAGTTTGCGGCTGTGATGTGAAAAAATGTGCAAAAGTTCAAAGTTCAGGCATACTTTTTCAAGGCACTGTTTTTTTTTATTTTTATATTTTACAGTTCCATCCATTTCTGCCTGTGTAAATGGTGCAGACACTGTGTACCAGACTGAAAACAAAGCAACACTGACCCTCTCCCTCTGGTCATCCTGCAGCTGTCTGATCTCGTCTTTCAGCCGCTCGACCTCCGCCTTCATCTCCTCCTCCCGCTGACACGCACCCTGGGCCTCGTGCCGCGCCCCTTCCAGCTCGGCCTCCAGCCGCTGCAGCTTCAGGTCCGACAGGGTGTCCAGGCTGCGCGAGCTCTGAAGGGTCAGAGCTGGGCAATCCAACACTGGGAGAAAGGAAGCAAAAGAAATGGGAGGAAAGGGTGTAAACAACGCAGCACAAAAAAAAGAGACACAAACACTGAGCTTATATTGCTTCTTTTTTTTTCTTTTTTCCCTGAGTAATGCGCCGCCCCGCTGTCCACGGTTGTACAATCGATGACTATAAAAGAGCCAAAGAGCTGACTTCTTCCAAGGGCAGCATCTTTCAGCGCGTACCTGGGTGATGTGATCTGTGTGGGCTGGCTAGTGATTCAGCTCCGCTCACACAGTCCTTGAGCTACAGAAGACATAGCAACGGCACAGCAGTATCATCTTTTATCTTTGCTCCTGCCTCCTCAATAAAATACTTGTATGTGCAGTCACAGGTGCAAATGCACAGTACAAACTTAGTACTACACACATATATATATATATATATTTTTTTCATTCGTACATCACAATTTAACGCAAAAAAATAAATAAATAAATAAATAAAATATGGAAGACAAACAGATTTGATGCAAATTTCCATGAGTTTTCTGCCAGTCTGTTGCCTGAGCAGAATGAAAACTCCTCCTCATCGGGGTTTACTACGGCACAGGCATCTGTTGAGGTGGCACTGGCACATTGCTTCCACGTTTCAGCCGCCCACGTCACCGACAAGGTCACAATGCAAAGCAATTAAAGTTGACAGAGCCCCCGTCTACTTCAGTCCTCCCGCAGCACGGCAGATTGAGCAGTGTTGTTGTTTCCACTGCACTGCATTTGTTTTGCAGGAATCTGTATTGTTCTCTGTCAAGTCACTTTTCTTTTACACGTTTTAGTCGCGCAGACTACCCGCAGCAGAGTTCATTTGGTGGCGCAGATGGGCTGAATAATACCGATTTACAGCACACGCCTTACAATGCCAAATGCCTTTGGAGCCAGAATGACTGAAGTTTGACTGCAAAGCTCTTTTTATCAATTACATAACTTTTTTTTGGGGGGGAACTTTGACGTTAAAACAGCTGCTATTTTTTCCTTAACATATTGGCTGGTTTTGCTATGTTTTTTTTTTATATTTATTTAAATATATTTATTTATTATTTAACATTTGAGAGAAAACAGGCATTTAGCCATTATCGTAATTATGAACATTTTCTCGTCAGGATAATAAAATGCAATTTTTCTTTGCGATAAATTCCAGTGAATGATGTCTTAAAACTCAAACAGTTTGTCAAAAATTGCCACTTTATTTTCTCAACTGTGGATTCCATAAGAATCAGTAAATGTCAAATTCAGAAATATGATCTAATTCAGTTTAAGTGCAGTTTAACAACAATGAACTAAATTTCAGAATATATTTTACTTAGAACTGTGTTTTGACTGTAGTTAAATATACAGTAACACCAATACAGCTGTTGAAAAAAAAAAACTGCAAAAATGTTGCAAATGATTTCTTAGTCACTTTTATTGTTATCACAATACATCGCAGTAAGATTTTGAGTTTATGTCGCTCACCACAGTTGGATTTGATTCAGCTGTCCTAATTTGCTTTAGTTTAGTATATTCCTAATAAGTGGCATTAATTGAACATTATATTTTCAGTTTTGTTTGTGACATGCAAAGCTTCAATGGTAGGATGGAAAAATTCAGTGTTGTTTAAATGTATCCATAAAATCATCTTCAGATGGACATCAATCTAAATTTGGTTTGGCACGTCAGTGTTTTTCAAAAGTTTCTGGACTGTCTGGAAACATGCAGAGGCGGAGGAAAGACTAACAGAAGGCATTAGAACCCATAGACATATATACAACAATAGCAAAAGTCAATAAAAGAAAAAAAAAAGTGGAATGCTGAGTTGCACAAACATAACAAATCCCAAAAATCTGCATACTGAAACCAGTCAAATCACATAAAAAGTGACAAAAATGATTTGCAGTCTGGCAAAAAAAAAAAAAAGAAAAAGAAAAAAGTCTGCTTCTCCGCACAGATGAGCAGCCAATGAGAAACAACGCACACTGGCTGATTTATAAAAAGTTACAACAACAGACAAGAGGCGGGCTGTTTTCCTCCTGCGTCTACGTGCCTTTGGAGCGACTGCTCCTACTGTTTCCTCAATTTCTCAATTCGTCCAGCGAAACGAGTCCGCTAATTGTATCCGAGGGGACAAAGCTGCTTACTGTGTTTGTCAGGGCCGGCGTGGAGCTGCAGGTACTGCATGTCTTTGTTGTGCAGCTGGATGTTGAGCTTCTGCAGGGACTCGTCCCTCTGCCTCAGCGCAGACTCCAGGCCCAGGATCCGCTCGACATGCTTCTCCACCAGGTTTGTCTGAAACCAAGAAAAGACAGCCCAATCTGCAACAAGGTAAAATGTCGTCTTCATTCATGTGTGTGGCACATGGTATACAATACTGTGATATTTTAATCAATTGTCAAGCACAGGAATTGGTATTAGTCTGCAAAAAATGACGCTAACTGTGTCTGAATTAAAGCAATTATGCAAAAGGAGCGAGGGAGGAAAATTTCCCACATGGTCAATTGCAAGGTAACATGAATGCTTGATGTTTGCGGACATCAAATTTTGCCCAAATGGGTTTTAGACGTAGAAGGCAATTCTTCACAAAGGATTGAAAACATTTCTAGAAAACCACAATTTGTATTTGCCCTGGTTACTTTTGCAAAAGATTCAAATGTAATCCCAGCACAGTTCTGAATAAAGAGAAAGGCTCCGAGATAGGAAGGCCTCTCAAGAAGTGATCAATCTCCACTAGGCCATTAACTATGTCATTTACTGTTGTTCTTTTTTTTTTTTTTTTTAAACCATCCTACTTTAAATTTCTAAATCTCTCTGTCACTTTATAAACGTGTTAATGAGTAAGTGAGCAAGAGGCTGGAAGGTGAGCGAGGAGCAGTTTTCTGATGAAGTCCCATTAATGAGCCGCAGGTGACACTGCGATGGTCCCTGCCATGTGGCAGCTCCGACATCTTTGGCACACTTCATTCCCTCATCACTCTGACAGTTTAAAGCTGCTGAAGATACTCTGTGAGATGGACTCCGGCGTCAAGTGAGATGCTTTATTGCCTCACAAGGGCACCGAGGAAAGTTCGGCCAGCCAATCTGTTCGGTTGGACAGCTCTGCCTCGTGTTGATGTGTAACCACTTAGAATAAATGAGATTGTCACGGTTTTAAGCGGTGGAGCGACACACAAAGGAAAGTCAAGCCACATGCGGCTTAATTCTTCGGGGGGAAACAGGAATAATTAATTAAAACAATCGCTGAGAGAAGAATATCTCTTCCAAAAAAAAAAAAATGAAAATAAAAAATTTTGCCAGATTATAATTTGCAGGATCAGCAAATGGAGGTTTTGTTTTGTTTTATTGTAGAAAGAAAGATACTATCGCTTCGCAGAAATTGCCTAGAGTGAAAGATTTGATGATCGGCAGCATGTTTTACTGAATCCTGCAAACTTGATGTTGGACTAGACGTAAATGAACTTTGTTCACCAGCAAGGTTTTGTCGGGAGGCGCTTAAGCTCCTAAAATAATTAAGAAAACCAAATTCTCTACAAGTGTTTCATGAAAATTGACAATAAGATTAACTAACATATCCAAGTGAATTGGAGGGAGACCTTTGGGAGCATTTCAGGCCACGCCTGAAACTCGGGTTTTCTCTTACGACATGTTTGAAAAGTCAAGAGAAATCCGACATCGGGAGGAGAACTGTGGAGCTGCACCAGTCTGGTTCACCCTTGAGAACAACTTCACGATCCCTGAAGATGAAGCTGAAGCTGCCACATTCATCTGTTCAAGATATTATATATAAGTACAGACATGATGGGAATGTACAACCATCATACAGCTCAGGAGTGAGACACTTATTGTCCTAGATATGAACATATTTTGGTCCAAAATGTGCAGATTGACCGCAGAAGAAAGACCTTCTGAAGACTTTGGCTAAAGCTGGTAAAACAGCCTCATTATCCACAAAAAAAAAACAAAAAAAAACATTGTGTCCTGCTTTACTATTATGAATCACTTTGTGTTGGTCTAGTATATTGAAATCCTTTAAAATACATACAGTGAGGCCTGTTGTTCTAATAACGTTCTTTGTAATTTCTTGTCTTCATATAAACCCCAAAGCCGTATGGATTTTTAGTTTTCATAACTTTTGTGTCTTTGATTTGGTTGCAGGGCTAAAAAAAAAAAACAAAAAAAAACACAAGACTTCAAAGTTAATGTTCCCAGATGCTCCCCATCCAATCTAACTGGAGTGAAAGATGCAATTACATCTTCATCTACAAAATAGTTACTCATGGAGCGCAATACAAATTCGGGCCACACTTTGACTCCCTGATGTGCTTCAGCTACGTTCATTCTGTTGATCTCTCACAGGAAATCTCGGTGAAAAACGCTGAGGTTTGTGGCTGCAGTGCAAGAGATTTCTAGGGGTATGAGTTTGAAAAATATGTATTAATGTATTGCCATCAAGTTTTCTAAAAGTAATTGAAAAAAATCTGCATGCTGACTTCTCAAGCTTTCAGGATGCAGAAATAAGAACATTTCTGCAGCAGCAGACATCTGGAACCAAACTGGAAGAAGTTTTGTTGTATTCATTCAAGTTATATTTTTATATCTAAACGCATATTTCATTAACTATTAATGATATCAACTCTTGCTTTTTTTTTTTTTTTTTCAATCTGAAGTGTAAAACTAACACTTGGAGTCTAGTGTAAAGCTATCCGAGTGTCGTTTCTGACCATCTTGTCGAGGTCCCTCTGGAGGTTGCTTTTCTCCATGTGGATCTTCTCGTAGGCCTGGATCACATCCTCCAGCTGTTCCTCCCTTTCCTTTCTCTTCTGCAGCTAAAGAGAGACAGATAAAGAAAAAAAAAGAAAAAAAAGAGCTGAAAAGCAGGCAGACTCACAGAGACAAAAAAACAAGTTGACACATTTCCTCCCTTCTTAGTTTTCAAACTTCTCCCACAAAGGAGGAAATGAAGGGAAAACTTCAATTCAGAGAGTCATCAAACACGTCCCTCAAGAAGATGTTTTGCAACCGGGTGAAATTGGGACACCGAATATCTTAAGACGACAGCGTGTGCAATGCAGCGCTTCCCTAATATCACAAGTGGTTTTTTTTTTTGTTTGTTTGTTTTTGTTTTTTTTTTTTTAAAAAGGGGGGCCCATTTAACATCTTGGCGGCTTAGTTTTCTCACAGTGTGGCACTCGTCGTGCCACAGTGAGACACAATCTTATTTGGCACATCTGAGAGCACTAGAGATTCTCCAAAGCTGAGTGAAATTAAGAGATTTTCAACGTAGGCGAGGGAACGAGCTCATCGAAGCACGCGGAAAGAAAACATGGTCACTTCCAGGCAACCGAGTGGGAGCGTCAATGAGGGACTGAGATAAACAGAGAGGGACACACTAATGGGGCATGCCGAAGCCGGGACGGACGCTCAACGTGTCGACGGGAACATATGCGAGTGGAAATCTGGCACTGGTGCATGGACGGCTTGTGGAAAGCTTCGTGAAAGAGCATGGCAGCGATTTATTGGGATTTAGTGTGACAGACAAACAGAAAAAACACTGTATAAATGTCAACTAGAAGTAAAGGCTTTCTTTAGAGGGATAAATCTAAAATGTGTGACGTTACATTGCCACCCATAAATAAAACTGCCTTCAGAAGTCACCCAACTAGTAAAAATCGTACATCTGTGGCTAATTAAGAGTCAGTAATCGGTTACACGCAGCAAGGGAAGGAAAACTGGCAGCGAACGCATCACTGCCTCAGTGACAAATGGTGGTGGCAGCATCATACTTTGGGAATGAATTTCCTCAGCAGGGACAGAAAAGCTGATCTGTTGACAA
Source organism: Poecilia latipinna (assembly GCF_001443285.1). Lineage (NCBI taxonomy): Eukaryota > Metazoa > Chordata > Actinopteri > Cyprinodontiformes > Poeciliidae > Poecilia > Poecilia latipinna. Next base: position 76,856 of record NW_015112760.1, on the reverse strand, counting down.
GGAGATGGATGAAACTAGAAAAAACGTAGTGCTGGAAGAAATCTGAGTTGGAGGCGCAGCTAGCAATAGCTTATTGCATAACAGCGACATATAGCCTTAAAACAAGTGATTCTGAACGGAGCTCAAAACAGGTTGAAATGACTAGACTGAAATCTCATTATTTGAGAATTATGTTATGCAAAAAAAAAAAAAAAAAAAAGTCTTCTATTGCCCTAAGACCTACTGTAACTTTTTTAAAGGGAAGCACAATACAGTAAGTCTCCTTTAAAACATATGAATTGAGGATAGGATGTCACTAAAGTTCACCCATCAGTGAAGTCACATGAGTGCAGCCTATGTACTGAGTGTACATTGAGACTCTCTGTGCCGTATCGGTTTGGTTCCCACAGAGCAGAGCTCACAGTGCCATGTCTCATTTCATCAGTCGGACTGCCAGGTGTCAGACAACCCCATGACCTGTGGAGTCCCACGCTAATCATCTCTTCTGCTCTTATAAACCATTTCCTCGCTCTCTAACGCTGCTCTTTTCTCTGTCTTTTTTTTTTTTTTTCACCGCTGCTGCTACCAGCTTCACCACGGCCTTCCTGTGCGAGCCGCCTCTCGTTTCCCCGTGTTCTCGTTCACACAGTCGTGAGAGCACTGGAGTGGCAGCCAAGCAGAAAAAAAAAACAAAACAAAAAAACACTCAAAGCCTCTCGAAATGCACTCGTGCGAAGCATGTACGCGCACCAACAACGATGTTGCCGTCACCCTCTGCTATAAACTTTTCCAAAGAGAAAAGTTTACTAAAAACTAATAATAGAGATAATCAATCTACACAGCTCAGCTCTATAAGAAATCTGCCCATTTGTTCTCTCTTGGTGAAAACCTCCTGATCCAGTTCCTTAAGACTCCATATGCACATCTCTAAAGCATCTCAAAGAACATCAGCCTGAAGCTCCGGTGTCGTACTTCGTTCTTGGACAGCTATCCGGTTGTATCAATTCCTCGTCATTTTTGCCCAGACAGCAGCTCCGGAAGCCTAATTAGCTCTGGACGTTTCTTGACCTAAATTCTACTGTAATTAAATTAGGTTTTAATGGAAGAAGGATTTCCACTGAATGAGTCCTCTAAAAAAAAAAAAAAAAAAAATACATTTGTCTGATAAGGCTTTTTCTTTTAGCCACCGCATTAAAAAAAAAAAAAAAAAAAAAAAAAACAAAGGGAAAATTGGTTTTTTTTTCCCCCCTTTTTTTGGGGGGGTGCCCCCA